>NC_080049.1:28233884-28371384 GCF_026212465.1 Amaranthus tricolor
GATCTGTTGACTATTCTTTGCTAATACCGAACTCTATTTTGGAGTAATTTATGTATTTCATATCCTTCCTAATTTGAAATAATGCAAAATGAATAAAATAAATAAATATTTTTTTATTCTAAACTCTCATAATCTGAAGTTGGGAAAACCCGAACAAGAGGAGTCAAAAACGGCAGCAATATCAGGATTTTTACGCGGGAAATATGATTTGTAGGACCATTTACTACTCTGTCCGAATGAATGAATGATAAATATTTTATAATAAATAAAAGGAAAAATTACTAGAATATGAATAATTCAAACTTTAAGATGTATTTGCCTAGAGTAAATTTGGATAACCGATGACCTGTTATAGTAGGTAATTCACTAAAAAAAATAAATCAAACATTAATATAAAATTAGAGAAAAATTTTGAAAATTTACATAAAAAATTCTAAATAATAAATAAAATGATAAATTTTTAAACAATTTTTTAATATTTTTTTCGACATTTTATTTTAATTTATCTTTTTTTAAAAAAATAAAATTTGCTATAAAAAGTTATCCAGCTACTGGGTTTACTCTAAGAAAATACTCCTCAATATTCATGATTAATCAATAGATGGAATTATTATAGGAAAATCATGAATAGATTAGATTATTCTAAGTAATTTTTTATAGATAAAAAGAAATTAAATGGTGTAAATATATTTTAAAAAAATTAAAATATAAAAAAAGAATTAAAAGAAAGTGATAATCTATTATTTAAAAGTAAAAATAATATAAAATAAATATGACATACGAAAATAACAAATTATGCTATAATGTGACTAAAAAGTACTATTCAAATAAACCAAACTCATATTACCCTCTTGAGCTATGTTTGGATGGAATGATACGAGGGAAAAGGGAAGCTACATAAACAATTTTTGTTAAGTTTTTAATTTAAAAAAATTTAAAAATTTCTTTTTTAAAAAAAATTTAAAAATTTATAGAGAAAACTATTATTATCCTTTATTTTTCTTATTTTTCCTTAGAACTAAACTAAAATAAAATCAACTAAAAATCATATGGGGACATGAGACATCAAAAAGAGATGAAATGAGTAATTTACACTACATGGTCTACATGAAAATAGAAAATTTTTTTAATTTCATCTAAATTTAAAATCACTTACACGATATTATTAGCGAATTTATTTTTTAAAATAGTTGATAATAACGATAAATGTAACTTCTAACCATCCTAGAAAAAGTAGTTCACACTCATTAAAATCAAATAGAGCCTAATTGTCGCATTTTTCCTACTGAATTTCGATCTTACAAGAAACCTTAAATAAGAAATTATTTAGATATTATTTTAAGGAAAAACCCCATTTATTATGAATTACTCCATCATCTTGGCGTGAGCTGTTGGACGGTGGAGTACCAATGACGTATGAAGTAGGTTTTGTTCAAATGATGAGGCATGTGAATCTTATTTTTTGGCTATTATTAGTTATTACACGCCATGACGCCAATAATAATTGGTAGTTGGTAACCAAAGTACTTCATTTAATATACGTTCCACTTCCATTCATAGAATATAATGTTTGAGGAATACAATCTCCCTAACTTAATTTGTATTTTATTTTTAATGAATATATTAAACATAGTTAAATAAGATTTTATTTGATTCGTTTTAACATAAGATTTATTAATATTTAATTTTATAATTTTAAATTATACAAAATTATCACTAAGTATTGAACTAGTGCATTGACAAACATGTAAAAAACAAATGAGATATTTGAAATAAAACAAAAAAAATATCTTTTTCTTTTGATTTTTGACTTTTTGGTTAGTTAAATAGCTAAAAAGTATTATTTGATAAATGAGTTTTACGTCATATGAAAAACTAATTTTTAAGCAAAAATTAAAAACTACCTATAGGGGTTGTTTGGCACAAAGAAATAAGACTTGTGAGACTTTAAAATGATACTTTTAAAATGAGACTTTGAAGATAAAAAAAGTCTAATCCCTTGTTTGACATGTGAGGGACTTAAAAAAATAACATAAAAATGAAAATCTCAACCAAAATACCCACCCTCGGACTTTAATCCTTTTTATTCCCTTCTTCTATTCCCATTCCCTTCAGATAAACAAGGGCTTGGACCTTTTTTTAAGACAAAGTCTCATTCCCTTCTTCAAATCCCACATGCCAAACACTCTCTATAGTAGTTTTTATATTAACTTTTGGCTTGTTTAAGCCTATTTTTTTTTCTAATAAACAGCCATACGACAATAAATATTTTTTTATTAAACATTATCAATTATCATTATAATTGGGTTACATAACTAACTGAAATAGTTTGTTTTTCAGCTAATATTTTCAGCTAATCAAATCAGCCAACAGATTCAACCAACAATCAATTGCCAAATATACTTCCATTCTCTCTAAGAAATTATCACACTTGTAATATTGCACAAGAATTAAGAAATAAACTAAATTGTGTAGAAGAAATTAAAAACAATTAAATGCAGGGATAACATTTTCATAAAAAATATAGCAAATTATAAAATACATACTAAAAAAACAAGAAGATAATCTCTTAGAGACAAAAAGAACATCATCTTATTAGTCCATTCATCTGTTTTTAAATAGGAAAAACCACATAAATTTTAGTAAAAGTTTTTTTTAACGTCATTGTTAGGGAAGAAAAATACGCCAAGGACACAAAATTCAAAAGGAGGGACTACATACATAAATATGCTCAAGCTTATTTTGTACTTTCTCCGTTCTATTATACTTGCTACATTTGACTTTTTGCGCAATTCAATGTGTTATTTTGTTCATTTTATATGTTGACTTATGCACTTCTAAAAATTATAAAAAGTTAATATTCTGAAAGTATACGATTAGACGATTCGAACAAGATCCCACTTGACTATATTTTTACTTACATATTAGCCACAATATACAAAATAAACTTGAACGATGAATAGTGCCCAAAACAAAATGTAGTAAGTATTTCAGAACGGAGAAAGTATTCAACAAGAATATACAATACTTCTCTATCCCACCTATTTTATAACATTTAAATTAAAAACTCTTGCAATGAAATTCAAAATGTGGGTATTTGAGCGAGACAAATGAGTAATGTTTTAATCAAGATTGATACCAAATCCCACAAAAAAAAATAGTATTGTTGTGAAACAAAGAAATTGTAAACTAAGAATAATACTAAAGAATATGAAACTTCAATCAAGACCTTGGCCATCCACAATAGAAGTGCATGATCAGATCTGTTAAAATGAATTCGTTAACATTTCCCTAATTGAAGCCAAATAAATCGTCTAAACTGGAATAAAGACCCGACTCCGACTCTGAATCCGACTCCAACTTGACTAGTGTTTTTGTACACTATGAACACAAGATGGTTCAATGATTCATACCACCTTCTCTTTCATTTAGAATTGGCCTAGAATCTCGACGATAATAACCAAATTCTGACCTCTCGGATCCATGTTGTGGTTCTACTTGTACGCTTTCCAACTCTGTAGTACGAAGGTCAAGAGCGTTGATGTTGCTACTCGAAGGCTGAACGCCATTTCTCGATGCCTCCAGCATGTGAAAATATGCATGAGGACCCCAACCTGAACACCATTCAAAAACGAACAAAAACATTAGAAAGAAAACTGTCAACAACGTATTAGGCCGTGATGTTGGTCACATAATCTCTCCGTGACCCACTCGTGTGGAAACGGACACCCGTGGGCTTGGGCCTACAAACCCACGGGTCAAGAGTATTGACTTGCGCATACACTTAGTGAGGTTCATTATTTCCCAAAACCACATGGTAGTAGGAGAATTAGCTCACCCAATATATATATACATATATATATATATATATATATATATATATATATATATATATATATATATATAAAAGTCCACAACCCACTATTTTATGGATGTGGAATCTTGTATCACATGTGAAGTATTTCCAACACGACGGTCCTTTATATTTGGGGTTTCATCAGATTATACAATGATACAGTTACAGTACACCAATTCACATCAGGTTGAATGGAGAACCAAAACAGACACATCTAACATAATAAACAAAGGCACTTAAGAATCATGGGTTAGCCTGATGGAGACACTCCCTTTTACCCCCGAACAAAACGAAGGTCTTTTAATTGTTCTTCCAACCCCTACCCTCATGCCCCCACCCCTAGTTCTTCACATAGAAAAAAAATCTTTTTCAGTGTACACTAATAACCAAAACATGGAACATTTTGAATTCAACATAGCTAAAAACGTACTAAAAGGAGCTGAAGTATTTGAAGCATATCATTTTTGTCATGCTAAAAGTTTTAGCTACATTCTACGAAGATTTTAACTTGATGACACTAAATCATACATGACCGAAAACCTAGATGAAAAAATAATGCAAACACCAGGCAATTGTGAAGATGAAAACAGTTTTCATAACTCCCTCTCATGTCACACATCATAGAAAGGTGAAAAAATTGTGTTCCCTTCCCTCCCCTTCCCTTTTCCCATCGAGATTATTTTCTCACTTCTTTCAGCAATGGAAATTTCAAAGGGCAGAAGAAGCTACATCGAAAACCTAGAGTTTCAAATTATTCGCAAAAAAGTAACTCACCCAGTTAGAAGGCTAACAAAATCAAACAAACTTCTAAAAAAGGTAGGATCGTTATCATGTTCAAGAGCGCAAAACTTGTCTTAGGTTGACGGCTCATACCAGTCCCTTGTTCCCTTTTTGTTTGGAAAAGGGAAGGGGACAATGGAGATAACAATGCACCCATCTGTTTGATACTTTAGGCTGTCCAGCCTACTTGATTACCCAACTAGGCAGGTCTTCCATCTTAGTACCTTGTTGGATTTGTCTAAGGTATATTTATGAAGCAGTATACACAACAAACAACATTCTAAAAAGAGGAGACAAGTTTACAACTACTCACTATGTTGAATTCGGACAAGTCTAATGCGCACCATATATACTAAACAACTATTTTCACATAGATCTCCTCAACTTCAGAATGAGACCTACAACAGAACATAATTTTACTGAAAAAAAGAATGCATGCTCACGGGTTTATGTCCTAAGGTTTTCCTTCATTATACCTCTGTGGTGGGACCCTTCCTCAGACCCGCTCTACAGAGACGTTTTATGCACCAGATTTCCCTTTATGCTCAATCGTCCAATAACATGACTTGAGACCATATTCTAGAATGGACACAAACACATCTGAACAAGGACCAACATTTTGTCAAGATACAAGTCTCCACCGCATATAGGGAAGTTGACAATGATGAAATTTTAGTAAGGTAACAGTGGAGTTACTTACGACAGGACTCCAACACATTTGTTTCAACTCAAGACGACACACTGACCTCACACTCGCAGCATGTCATAACACGATACTTATTGGGATGCTATAATTGACCATTAGTAAACAGTTGAGGACTAATCGGGGTTAAGTAGCATAAAGCATTTAAGCAATCAATCTGGAATGTCTAAAAAGGCAAACATAGCTTTGATGCAATTGCGATCGTTCATACAAAACAGATGTTACCGCACATAACTTGAACTGTTGCAACTATTACTAAAACAACACTACAAAATGAAAAACCCTCCAAAATAGCTATTTGTCACTAGTAATTGGTACAGAAAAATTATGATCATCAAATAAAATTATTGTACAAAATGACAAATGCAGTTTGAAAAAGAAAAAACCAACCAAAGAAAAGCACATTAGAGTTCATTGCTAAAATCTAAAACTATGCATGTGAACTATCCATATGCTAGCACCTCGATAGCTACTAACTTCTATGAAACTTCAAATTCATGAAAGATAGAGGTTCTAAAGAAGGATCAAAATATATATACAGGATGACAAAGAGGAGGCAAGCAAAAACTAATGACATAGATAAGGATAAGAACATTCTAGTTCAGGACGAGAACATCAAAGATCGATAGAAGAAGTATTTTAATGAGCTATTAAATGGAGAGCAAGAAAATGAAGGGGACACAACAATCACTCCTTTAGATGAAAATAGAAAATTTATGCGAAAAATACAAAAATCAGAAGTGGATATGGCGTTGAAGAATATGAAGCTAAAAAAACGTGGTTGGCCAGATGGTATACCTATTGAGGTATGGAGATGCTTAGTGACCATTGAAGTAACTTGGATAATTGATCTATTCAACAAGATTTGAAGAACAAACAAGATGCTCAATGACTCAAGAAGTACTATAGTGCCTATTTACAAGAACAAGAGGAGCGTCCAAGATTGCTCTACCTATCAAGGAATAAAACTCATGAGCAAAAATATGAAGTTATGGGAAAGAGTAATAGATACACGTACGAGAAGATGCACCTCAATATCAGAGAACCAATTTAAATTTATGCCAGAGAGATTTACAATGGAAGCAATTTATCTTGTGAGACAAATGGTGGAGTACTATAGGGCTAGAAGAAGAGACTTGCACACGATTTTTTTTAACTAGAAAAAAAGCATATGACAAGGTAAGTATTTTGGTAGGCAATGACAAGGAAAGGCGTTCCTAAGAAATGTATAGTTCAAAATATGTATCGAGAAGTAAAGACGAATTTTAGGACATGTAGAGGAGCAAATGGTGATTTTTTCCATTACAATTGACCTTCGTCAAGGTTCGGTCCTAAGCCTCTTTCTTTTCGTAGCAGTCCTAGATGAGATAACGCATGGATACAAGGAAACGTGTCATTGTGCATGTTGTTTGTTCATGACAATGTTTTGGTGGATGAGACCAAGGAGGGGGTAAATGCTAAGTTAGAACGATGGAGACAAGAGTTAGAATCACGAGATTTCAAATTAAGTCGCACAAGACAGGGTACATGAAGTATAATTTTAGCACAAACGAGATAACGAGAGACACTATAAAGCTAAAAGCGAAACAAATCGCTTCAAGTACATGCTTTAAATACATTGGGTTCATTTTTTAAAGTAGTAGGGACATCCAACTAGATGTGACTCATAGAATTAACTTTAGGTGGCAAAAATAAAGAACGACTACTTGAATATTATGTGATCGAAGTGTGCCCTTAAAGTTAAACGGTAAGTTTTACCGAACAACCACATAACCGACGCTAGAATGTTGGGCTTTTAGAAAGTATCATAATCGAAAGAAGGGAGCAACTAAATGCAAACGTTTCGATGGATTAGTGGGCACAACATGAGGGATACAATTCGAAACGAAGATAATAGGGTTTAGGAGTTGCAAATATTGAGGAAAAGATGAAAGATAATCGTTTAAGATAGTTTAGGCATATGCAAAGACGGGGTATTATTGAACTGGTAAGGCCAATAGAAAGCTAGAGCTCGGGAGAAGTAAAAAGAGGGCGAAGAAGACTAAAGATGACTTGAAGGATAGGAGTGGAAAGTATATGAATGACCTAAACTTACAAATTTAGATAGTTGGAAATCGGAATAAATTGAAAAGAAGATTCCCATTGATACTGATATAATGGTACATGTAGCCGACCCCAATCTTTTGGGATTAAGGGTCTGGAATTGTTGTTCTTGTTGTTCTTGTTGTTGTTTTTGTCATTGCAACCTATTAGCTAACATCTTAGAATATGCATTCTGCTGATTCTAACTCAAAGTTAAACCTGCGCGTTATGCGTATAAGATCACATTGAATCCCAATTTAAGGCAGCATCCCAATTTTACTACTACCATTTTGTTGTCTCTAGCAGCATTGCCACAAAACAATGTCTACCATATCTAAAGAAATCAAGTAGACCATCATCTGCATCTCTAAAACTAAATTCCGCCTCAAGACACATATGCAGTCATCTATCCAGGTTATAATAAAAAATTAGAATTTGTGTTTACATCTTGTCTACATCCCTTATCACCTGATCCATGTGATCTTGAGGTTAAGAGGAGCCTTTCCTAGCTACTCGCATATCAATTGTAGAATCCTCCACCACTACTTAACAAATGCTCAAGAACATAATTGAATCAAGTTCTCGTTGAACTCGTTGAACATAATTAAATCAATGTTCAGCCAAACTGTAACAGTTTTAATGACTTCTATCTTTCACAGACCTGAGAAAATAAGCAGAGCAAAGACAGCATCAGCATGCTTCAGCCATTGCACATTCGACCTGTGCTTGAGCATAACCTTCTCTTTTCTCAACCTTATATGCCATTCTTTACTTTCGGCAGAAATTTTTTAAAGACGCAGCCAGTCAACTCTAGCTGCTTTACTTATTTAAGCCTCTTAACTTCCACAATTTGTTAGGCTTGAAACATTGGTACTCCAGTTGGTTTTTGCAACCCAAAAGCTACAATATAAATTCCTCGTCTTCATACAAAGGAAAAGGACCAATCCAGTCTTTTACTAGGAGTACTTTGTTTGATCAATAGACTTGACAACTATTAGGATAAATTTGGACACCCAAAATGAAAGCAGAATATAACCAGATGCATTGCTCCATGAACTCAGTAATCTGCTACAAAACTTAATTGTTGGACTCCCAGATGTCAAGAGTTATCTCATTCAGTTGTCAAGCAATGGTAATAAATTACTCATATTTACTCTTTAATCTCTGTTACTAACCTGAAGATCTAAAATCCGTAACTCGAACAGCAAGAGGTAGAGTTAGTCAATCACCAACTTATGCCAATAAAATTGAGTATATTGAAGCAATTTCCCTTAAAGCGTCCTAAAATGCTTTTCATTCTTGACTGACTTTGAACCACAGACCTCACTCAATTTCAAATCAAATTCCAACATGCTACTTCTAAATGTTTAAATTAACTGCTTTGATTTTTGTGTGACTTTCACCTCTGCCACAGAAATGTCCCTCATCCGCTAAATCCTTTCTATTTGAGCAAAATTCATCGTTTTCAGCTTTGTATCAGCCATCTTTACAAATTTTATAAAAATACCCCATACAAAGCAAAAATATACATATGAACTTTGCCCATGGCAGTCCGACAAGTACCTCAACGGAGGGCGAGGGGAGAAGGATAGAGTAGAGACTAACTTCTATCAAAATCCTTGTATCTCAACATACCTTAGCATCTTTACCAAATACCACATAAAAAAGCTAGTTCTAACAACCATCACATATAAATATCATTTTCAAGAGTAGCACAATCAAAATGCTTTACTCGTGAAAATAATCAATAGATAGAATGGTAGACAGTATAAGTGATGAAGTGCTCCGTGCTCTTTCTATTTTACTTAGAGTCTACTAGCCAGAGAAAAGTGAGTTTTTTTTTTTTTTTGTGTGGGTGGGGGGGGGGGGGGGAGGGGGGAGGGTGTCAAGGTTCCCTAGGGTCTTAATATATTAAATGATACATAATGTTTCAAAATTATAAATTTTGTAAGATAAACTTCAAGTTTTGGGGTTCGAAACCCTTGAAATGCATTTTGTAAAATAAGCTTGCGTGTGAGACTTTTATTGCTCTAATCTCACCTCTACTCAAAAATGCCTAAATCTACAATCTTCCTTATTCCTCTTTACTTCTTTAATATTCCCGAAAAAACAACCCCTAAAACTTCTTCCTCTTTACTGATCAATCTTTTAGCTCCCAAGCTTCAACTGCTAAACAATTAGCACCCTCCTACTACGATATAAAACATTTATGACTCCCTCGAAAAATGTAAATCCCAATTTGCAGTAAATATTGCGTTTTGAAAAAGGCATACATCAAAAACACCCCAGAGCGCCACAACCACAGTAAGCCCCACCAAAAAAATCCTTATATATTGCTTAACCCTTATTACATTTCGAATTTTAGCAGCTACAGCCTACAACCAAGTTAAAAGAGACAACCCTTGTTGCTCCACCACATACATGTTTATACAATATTTCAACATGATGATGATCTTCCACAACCTCACTAGACAATGCAGACACTAGCATCTTTTCAAAGACATCTGGTCACGAGAGCTGTTAACATAACTTAGCGTTGGACATCATCACCCCAAACTGGTTGAGACCAAAAATAATGCCTAATAAACATCGTGACTAATGCATAAGGTTCCCTCCTTCAAAGATAAACTCAAGCTTCTCCTATTATATAACAAAACCCCAACATGGGATATAACGTATGCAGGAGAACATCTAGTAAGTAAATATGCAGGTAGGAAGAACTTGGGATAGAATTTCCTATTTCCAAGGAGTGAGCATTGATGAAAGCAAAAGACAACATATGCAGGTAGAAAGAAAAACAAACAAAATCAGAAATCAAGAGGTATTACCATCTGGATGGTATGGTGGTGGAAAAAACTGCAAGTAACAGAATGAAGCAACCACTAAACCTGTGCAGGAAAGACAAAAGAAACAAAATGAGAAATTCTTGCCAGAAATGCAGTTTTAAAAAAGGTGCTGATACTTTTCTGAAACTATCAGATATACACACTACATACCTAGCAGACCTCCTGCAAAGACATCTTGCCAATGATGCCAGTAATCATCAACACGAGAAACTCCCACCATTGCAGCCAAAAGTATGGGTGAAAAAACAATGCAAAGCTTTGCAACGTGGCCTCTTCGGTCAAAACACCTAATTTTCCCCGACAAGTACCATGCTAGGAAACTAAGCCCAGCAAATGACCCTACATATTGACAGGAAACCTTTCAGCAAGGATATAACGCTCAATAATTAAATTATACATTCAATATGAACCGAGTGAAAATAAAGATGAACTCATGCTTTATACAACAATAAGAACTAGAGGTAATTTACATTGCTTGAAATCACTAGACTAAACAGAAAATAATTCCTACTTTTAAATAGGAACAGAACAGGTATTGCGATCAAAATAGATAATGTGTTGGTCCAAGGGTTCCTACTTTGTCCTTCAATGACATATAACGAGCTCAAGAATGCAACTTACTTGCAGTTTCGTAGCATCAGAAATAGGCATAAGTTATATAAATAACATGACATGACAAATAGAAATTGTATCACTTACATGACGTATGCCCACTCGGAAAACTTTTATGGCCTTCTTTGATAACACTCTTAAAACCAGTGCACATAACATTTCCCGTGACATTATTAAACACCTGGAGTAGAATAACTATAAAGCGTGAAATGAATAGCCAAACTTCTCATTTTCTCGTAAGCTACAAAAATGCACAGTTGCAGCCAGTGAAAAAAAAAAGTAGATCTACCCCTTTCCCATCAGGAAAACAACGCCAAAAGAAATCTGGACGAGGTCTACCAACTCCATCTTTGATGGCATCAGTTATCACAGAAGTAATAAGCACAGAAAACAGGAGACCTAAGGATCAAAAGAACACGAAGCTTGTTAATGCTAACAAAACAAGTGAATCCTTTATCCAATTCCAAAAAGGAGGGGAAAAAGGATGCATACCTAGAGTTGCCTGATGGAAATCATAGACGTCATTTCGAATGGCATAGTAGAGAACAATAACACAAAATGGCAACAAAATTGCTATAATCTGTGAGCATAAATAGGGGAGGAAGACTATATTAGTTACTTGGTTAACACTCTCTAAGTAGGATAAGTTCATCAAAGCCAACCTAAATAGGATACATTATCATACATAGAAGATTAAACATACCGGAACAGCCCAAAAAGGAACGGTATTCCCTTTTAAAGGATACATGAGATCTTCCATCATTCCTTTCCCAACGAATCGATGAAATGGTTCAATGACATTAAGGACAATGTCGATGACCACTAGAAGGAAAAGTATAAGCCAATCATGCATATGAAATCTAGCCACTTGCACTCCATGAGATCTCAAGGTGTGAGCACCAAGTTGAATTTCTGGCATTTTCAACAACTACAAAGAAACACATTCATCAGAAAGTAATAAAACAGTATCAAATCACCTCACATTATGAAGAGAATTCATGATAATACCTAGATGAATTATGCTAAACACCTTTTTAATGCCCACTTATGTTGAGCAACTATACATTACATTACATCATCTCAATGCTCACCTACGATGAGGTTGGTGGTCGGATGTACGAAGCCTTAGCCTTAGCGGGAACAAGGCTGACAAAGAGGTTGTTTCCGATTAACTATTCACAACAATAATACAATAAGCTAAATTTGAATTTTGAATCAAAAAAGGAAAAGATAACTTTGTTCAGTCAAAAAGCAAGTCACTTTCTCAACAAGCACTCAACATAAAAAATCAATTCCATCCTAAATTGAACAGATCATTGAAAGAAATGCATTAAATGTCACCAAAAAGGAATGTAAGACATTGGTAGTAGCAAAAAGGAGAAAAACCCTCGAATCAAACATGCCTAAAAGAGTAAAAGAAATGCATTAAAGTAAAATTTAGTTTTAAAAATTCAAAAATCTTTAAAGAAACGTATATGATATGGAAGCTATAGCAAGCAACTAACAAGGAGAGACCCATAACCACTAGAACATAAAGTAAGTTGCCATGTCTACAAAATTACAGAATATAGATAATTATTACTGCAAGACACCATTTATGTACAATAAAAAGAGTCTAAAAATGGGAAATAGTCAAACAGTAATAAGATTCAACAAGATTAGGGTGAATAAACCAAAAGATCCGTTTGTATTCTTCTTCTCTATACATATCTATGTTGTACCATCTCAAACTCCATATACTTGTTTCCATCCCTTTCGGGTAATCTTTGCTCTTCCCCGTCCTCTTTTAAGCCCCAGAGTTCTAGCTTTCTGTCCTACATAAGGGTTTACTAATATAACCTATCTTTTCACTAATACCCAATCTTTACACCTGCCCAAACCGTTCTTACACGTGACCAAGCCCCTCTCCTTAACATTTGCGGCTCTTAACCTGTATAATTTAACACTACCCTCCAATATAAACTATTTTCTGCTACACCCAAAAGTCAAAAAATCAAGAAAAACAGAAAAAGGCAACAAATATCATCAAAAAATAAGAATTTTCACTTAACAAATACAAACCCAGATAGCAAAACTGCGGAATTACCACAAAAATGAATAAATGATTTCTTAACAGCGAAAAGGTTTTGTTGTTTGTATACAACGCAATAAGACATGGATATGAAGCAAAAATTGTGTATTATAGAGAGCAAAAGGCATGAATAATAGAAGAGATGAAGCAAGATAAAGACACCAGATAACGATTGACGGATGAATAATGCTCCAGTTCTACAGAAAGCCGAAACAAGAGATAGCTAATGAGAATTGAAATGAGAATGAGTATGTTTTCTGGAATAGGTCGGGTCAGCCGGTCAGGTACTCAGGTAGTCAGGACTCAGGATTGAGGGTGGGTGACAAACTAATTTTATATTTACGACAATTAAGAAAAATAAATATTTAAGGATTAGAGAAATCATAAAAAAAATACTAGATTGAATTTAATTGTAAGGGAATATGTAGAACTACATAAGTAAAAATAGATATATGATTCTTTGTGGATTTGATAGGGAATAAATTGGACCACAAGATCATGAATATTAATTTTTATTTATTTTTTTAAAAAGTGGAAATGATTTTGTCAAATATATGTAAGACTAAATTTTAAATATGATTAAAATTATGAGATGTAAATACAAAACTCTTTTGCAGGAACAATAAATGAATATGCATAAGATGAAAAATGAAAGTATCATTTAGGAACGAAAAAAATAATAAAATTAATGCAAATTGTTATATGAAGCAATTAAGGTTGTTGTAAAATTATGAGTTCATTCGAATATCAAGTTGATTTAGGATTAGTGTTTCGGATAGGTTTAGAATCAGGTCTCGTGTCTACATTAAATTTTACATAATTATAAATTTATTTTTAAATCAATCAAATCGAATTCAATTACAAAATCTAATAAATATTAGATCGTCAAAACTATTTTAAACAATCACTTTTTTAAATAATAACTAATAAAGATAGGCATGAGCCAATGGAATAGCGCTGGACAGAATAAGACATTCAATATGCAACGCATGACGCATTTGAAATGGACTTGTTTTAAAATAAAAAGTGTTGGAAATTTGAATCAAGATTTGAGTTATTAGCTCGTGATGCGTGTGAGGTCTGGCTTGGCTGACGACCATAATTTTATGTTTTTTTTGATAAAAGGCTGTGAAGGATTTTTTTCTTCGTTAAGACATTTAAAAAAAAGAAAAGCTCACATATAAATAATTATGTTAGTTGGATTATTCAGAGAGCGTTTCACAGTGAGACTGTCTCACACAAAAAATTTGTGTTTAATAAAAATTACTAATGTGCTCTGTCAATTTTGTAATTATTAATACGAAAATTAAAAAATTAAATTTAAAATGTTTGAAATATTGTAGCAACATTTTTCTGATCAGTTCAAACGTTCAAACTCAAATTATATAGTCGATTGAAGCTTCATACTTGTTAACTCTTTCTTCCTTGACCAATCAAAAAAACCAATTCAATTTTTTAAAATTTTAATTCTGAAAAAGAAAATTTTAAATAAAAATAGGGTCGAGCAGTTTAAGTATTTGTTCATAGAATGACAAACTATCAAGGTTGTATAAAATATGGCAAGCAGGACGAAATTTTAAACCCCAGCATAAAAATTATGAATTCTCTTACATTTAAAGGATTACAAGTTATAGTGGATATTTGTATGTGCTAATTGCTATTGTGATGGACTTTGCATCAACAAATGCTAATAAAAATATATTTTGTTGGAATGATAAAATTTATAACAACCACCAAATGAAATAGGATATATTTAAAGTTCATTGTTAAATATTGCATACCTTAAAAGTTAACGTTCTAATATTTCAATTAATTTTTTGTTAATAAAGGCCTTGTAAAAAACACTTAATAAAATTAAAATTCTGAAAATATTTTATTTTTATTAAAGTTCGAAATTAAAGTGCTCATAGGCCACCATAATCTCAGACCTACTGCCTTTTAAAGTTTGAAATTTTTAAGACCTTGGATCGATTAAGCTCTTCTTCTATTCCTCATATCAGAATCCCAAACTTATACCTCACAAGTGACTTCTCTTAGCTCACTTCCTTCACACTCATTTTCCACAATACTAACAAATTTTAATGCAGCTCTTGAATGAAAATACGGACTCAAAACAATATAAATTTATATTAATCATAGTCATCAACCCAATATTTTTGCATAAAATCCGAATCTGAGAGAGAAAGGTAACAGAAAGCCCGTACCCCTCCAAAGGAAGGGCAAAGGTTTACATTCTAGATATATATTCCCTCCTATTCAGCTGAACTGTCCCATTTGACTTTTCACACTTGCCGAGGCAACATTTTAACTCTTAATATCTCAAATTATGCTTAATTAAAAATTATAAAAAGTTGATATTAATAATCCTTGTATTGAGACGAATCAAACAAGATCCCATATGACTATGTTTTAACTTATAGATTAAGAGTAAAACACAAATTAAGAGTGATAAGTGAATAGTGCCAAAAAAAAAATGGGACAATTCAGCTGAATAGGAGGTAGTATTAATTCTAGTAAATAAAAAATCAAGTGATGAAGAAACTTTATTCAACTAAGATTCTAGTCAAGACTAGGATTTAGAATCCATTACTTAATTCGAAATAAACAAAAGACTAAAGACTAAACTAAGATGGAAAAGGCTCAATCTAAAATACTACAAACCGATTTCGAAATCGTTTTGGTGAACGTCAAGAACAGTCAGCCTCCGAATTCATCAATGATGTCTCATAAATCCAGCCTCCACTACAGCATCATAGATTACTCAACATAATAATGGATCAGAATCTCCATCAATTCACAATGCTCACACTTCTTGTTGAGCTTCTTCTTGTTTCTGAATGTTTTCCTGTTCAGCTGAAAGATGGTGTGTACTATTGACAGTAGGCAAGGTATTCATGGTCATAATAAAGATTACACTTGCAGGCAGCCATGGAACCATACGCATTTGAAGAGATTTTTGCCAACTCACGAGGAACAAATCAATGTAGCATCTTATCCGGTATTTTGAGTTCCAGTACAAGCCTTCGAGTCTTTTCCATCCTTTCCGAACAACTTCAAGACAATATGTAATCAACAAATACCTAAGCTAATGCTATTTCATATGGTTTTCACTTTACCAGAAATACCAATAAACAAGGGGAAAGAAAAAAATGCAATGCCTTAAATTACTCGAAACAAACAATCCTTTTACAGCATAATTTCTCAAGATAGAAAATGTTACTTGAAAAAATAATAATTGATCAAAATTGCACAGGAGATGTCTACCTCCTTCAATATAAGCACCCACAAGATTTTGTCTAGAAAATCACTTCCATGCCTTCTTCCCACGAAACTGTTTGCTCGACCTTGCTTGTTTTATCTTTTTCTCTTGCTTACTTCTAGCTATCTTGCCTCGTTTTGCTGCAATAGGCATGAACTTCTTATGCTCCTTCTGTCTGTTGCTTAGACCACCCTTCTGTTGAACATCAATAAATCACATCACCAAAAGTAAGAGCCTTAATTCCATGTGCAAAAGAATAAAGCGCAATAGCAAACAGTCAAGAAATCGCATTAAACTATGATTCTGCGCATCGAATCACAGTACTATAAACACGAGGATGGAAGCACAGAACATATAAAGATAAACGCCAGTCTTGTACAAGGAAAAAGCAATCCCATTAAACCATGATACAAGATATGATGTAAGCATAAAAGACTACTTCACATCCAAAATTGTTATTAGAAGCACAAGAGCCAGTAGAGCATCTTGTACATGGGTGTCTAAGTACTATAGTTCACTTTAAAACATCATGTATGATAATGTGATCTTTTTGAATATAATGAAGATTATTGTTTTAGCTGTATACATTATGAACACAAGGATGGCAACGCAGAACATATAAAGTTATACGCCAGTCTTGTACAAGGTTAAAGGATTCGCATACAACCATCTATTAATGCAAAAGGACCTTGCTAACGTATGCCGCCGATGCATTTATATAAATCAATTTAAATAGTAAACTTATATATATTTTGAACTTCAAATTATACAAGCATTAGTTATATTGCCTAATATAGCATAAAATTTGGAATTTATCTCCAAATCACACGTCAAAATATATAATAATACTTTTATCTTTTATTTTGTTTCTTAACTTACTCTTTAAACTTTCAAATATATTATTATTCTTGTTAGTAGAAACCCCGGGGCGTTCATTAACTTTTACCATGCAAAAAAGGTACCTAATCTCATAAAACAGTGAAAGCTCACTTCTAAAATAACTGAAATAGCCATCAAAACTTTGAAACATAAAGTAAAACAAAAGAGTACTCAGTGTAACAACAAACCTTTTTCTGTTTCACAGCAGTTTTGGACCTGTACTCTCCCCTTTCCTCTCGCCCTGCCTTCATTAACGCCACTCTTTGCTCCTTGGTCATCTTTCTTCGAATGTTAGCCTAACAAAATCACATGACAAGAAAAAATCGAAAACAGGCTTCATCATTTCCCCAACAATAATTTTAAAAGGCAAGTAAATATACAGATGTACACGCTTTACTTCAAAGAAAAACCATATCTAGACATCTGAATTTTTTAATCTAGTCTAGATAAAAAGAGACTAAAGGGGAGCATACAAATCCATTCTTTGTCATTTTATTAAAAGATTGGCCAGTGTTACCTAACATACTAATCCCTTTAAAACTGCAATCCAAAATATCAGTGTTAAATTAGCAAATGCAGGCACAAACACGAGAGTGTATACTGTATTGTGAATCAGAACCCAAACTCATAGGGATTTAAAAAGCACAAACTACAAAGTTACGTCCAAGGCACTGATGATTATAGAACTATATGATGGATGAGCCAAGGAAAAGCTGATATGTTGACTATTGAGACTGTTATTAGGTGGTCTATTGTAGTTCAAAGTTTCTCTAAGATGATTTTTAGGTGTCTATACTAAATACTGATGCATGGTTATACTGTGACAAATGATTCATCTAGAGTTACAAACAAAGCTTTACAATATACTAAATGGTCATAATCATACACAAATGTCTATGGTGATTGATGATACATTACTTATTATTACCAAATTCATCTTAGAGGCTGTTAATGGTTGGTTTATCATTGTTCTTTTTGGAGTTCAGAAAACAAAGGGTAAAGAGGTTGTCAGCAAGACAGAAACATGAAGAAAAGCGCCTTGATTAATCGGTGTTGGTTACAGCGAGGTCCAATAGGCGCACAAAAGTGCGCATTTTAGGTCGTTTTTGCTCAAGTGAAGGGTAAAGAGCATTGTGCAAGTTTCTCCAGGAAGGGAAGTCTAAGTTTTCTTAAAACATTTTGTTCCAACAACCCAAAACGAAGCTTTAGAAAGGAAATTCAATCAAAAACCCACAATCATTGTAAGAAATTAATCAATTTGCACATAAAATCTTAAAATTCCTAAATTAAAGAAAAAAAACCCCCACTCACAAATTTAGTTGAAACAGGATAAATCTTATTGGTAGGCGAGGCTGATATTGCTTAGGCGGTTGAATGTTCATATCCGGTTGGCATCGCCAGTCAAGATTAGTTCTCTGTCTTGTAAATCTGCTTCTCTCTTAGTTTTTTTCTTTTTTTTTTTTTTTTTTTTTTTTTAGGGCTTTGCCTTATCTGACTTTATATAAATTACTCTTTGTAAAAACCACCTTTCATTTGAACGTTTTTAGCTAGGAAAGCTCCTTCACGTGATAAGTTGATAACTGACTACCGCACCTATCTTTCTTTTTTGTAGTGTTCTTCCTAATATATTTAAAGAATAGTCGAAAGCTATATTTTATATGGTTGGCTCATTATTCAAGGTGACACAGTATGTCCATTTATATACTTTTGTTTCTAATTCACATGCATTTGATATCTGGTACTAAAGTTTATTCCAAGAGAAGTATAAAAATAAAACTAAAAAGTGAACAACTCACATGCAAAAAATCTAATGCCTTTGTCTAGCACTTAGTGCCTCAACTGCAAGGACCATTTGCACCTTGGTTCACCTTGTGTCTTTTAAAACTAAATTGCCACAAGTCTAGGGATGGCAATGGATCCTGGACGGCTGGACCGGCTCGAATCCAAAGTTGTTTTATAGGTCTCTACTTTGGAAATCTTCAGTGATTGTCTTATTAGTTCTTTCTTTGTGGGAGGAACATGAGATATTGTTGAAGAGAGAAACATAACATATACGCCCAATTGTCAAATTTAGCAATAAGAGATCCAAAGTGGTTATAACCTAGTTTACCCCCAAGTCCATTAATTGTATAATGCAAAGGATTCACAAGAAACATATATTTATTTTCTGAGTTCTATACCGATAAAATAGAACAAGCAAGATTGAAATATAAAGATAATACTGAGAATACCATAATCAGATATGAATTTCACAAGTTTAAAACAGGCTTTTTGAAGTAAGACACTTGATTAAAATTAGTAACCAAAATTACAGAAACAGGCAAAGGCATACACAGAAGTTTAGAAAAAATATGATGACGAGCTTAGCTAGTAAACAATAAATACTTACTCTAAGTTTATCAGGGTCAAGTGGCTTGAGACTTAAATCAACTGAAGAAGGGACCTTAATAGTAGCTGATTTGGAATTTGAGCCTTTTATCAACCCATGTTGTGCCAAAGCAGATCTTGCTTTCTTCTTTGCCTACAATATGCACCCAAAAAGAGAGACAGAGCAATGAGGCAACAACCAAAGAACGAAGTATTAGGCAATAATATGAGGGCTATATTAAAAGTTACTTAAATGATTTGCATAAAACACAAACCATCAATATACCTGTAATTCTTTTATTCGTTGGAAATCCTCATTTGAATAGATGCAATCATCAGTTTCTGGTGAGTTTTCAAACTTTGCTGCAGTTAATTTTTTCAAAGCTCTAAGACTAACTTTAGCAGTATCCAGTTGGTGATCAAAATCGGTAAATTTTCTCTTCCTTGCTCCGTTTCTATCATCACCCTCTACATCACTAGTATCCGAATCACTTGAGCTACATGACTCCAAGTCATCTGAATCACTTACAATGTCATCACTACGATCATCGTCATCACTACAATCATCGCCATTAGTAGTCCTGTTCTCATCCTCATCATCATCCTCAAACTTAGCACCAATTTCATCTATTGTGTCATCCTCATTGTCAGAGTCACTTATTTGATCAGCATTGTCACCCACATCATCCTCCACATCATTTTTCTCTACTTCGTCAGAGCTGCTAGAGCAATTTCCCTCCAAGTCGCTATCTCCATCAGAAATCTCCTCATCTTCCTGCAATAGTTCAGCACCAGGGATGCCAGTTGCAACATTTACCTCTCCATATTCTTTTGGTCTAGCCATTGGATTAGTAGACCTTCCTCGGTCTTTTTTGATGAGCAATGAAGGGCAGATCTAGACACAACAACATTGTTAGTTGTCACATACAGCAGTATCTATGAAACTTTCCCTCATGAGACATTGAGAGTTAAGGCAATTACCTCTCTGAACAAAGTGATAAGGGAGCGAGCAGCACTAGAAACCGCTTTTTCATGTGACTTCTTATACAACACTAGGTCTTGTAGCAAATCCTCGTTCATCAACTAAAACATACAGATCAAGAGAAAATGTTGTTGCAATGACAGGAAATTAAGAGTACACGTGATGAGTTTAGTAAATAAACATAATTGATAAACTTAATAAATTCCGTATATACACAAACACACGATTCAAAGATCAAGTGCCTATGCACGATGAGTAACAATCACACACTGTCGAGATTCAAGATGGACAGCTTCAAGAGACGTAAAATTAAAAGAGAATAAGCGTACCAAAGGCATGCGCAGACATATCTCTCTAACAACATTCAGTCCGACAGAAATTGCCTGTTGAGAATAAATGAGTCATAAATGTAATTTCACCAACCCAAACAAGTACACAGGCAATACATTTACAGGGATAGATAATATATCCAAAGAGTTATAAAATGCCAGAACAATTTAGATAACACATCAATGTCAGTAAATAACAAATGGTATCATTTTTCAAGCAGTTAAGATCTATAAATTTTCCAGATTAAACATTTAACACAATAAATTCAATACCTCTGTACGCGAACGATCGTGCACAAACTGATTCACAACCTGCTTAAATAAAGGTTCAACAGCATCAGGTGGTACCTAATTCATCCAAGACCCAAAAACCTATCAGATCAGAACAAAAATAAAGGAGCTCCAGAAAAGAAGACGACAACAACAACAAAACAGTAAAAATTTGCAAACTAAGATACCACAAACAGACCATATCATGGCAGGCCTGCACGGCTGCAGCAAGTAGATTAGTTATATCACGTTGATGAGGCTGCATTTGACAATAGACACAGCAATTTAGATCAAAGATAAAGAAAACTATAAAAGGAATGAATGAGAACACAAACCTGCACATATTTTTGAAGGAAGGGATAAAAGTTCAGCAAAATCAATTGGTGAAGCCCAATTGTCCGAGCAATAACTTTCATCAACATCATCTTAACCTAAACAACCAATAATCCAATTTATGTCAAGGTTCCTAAAAGATGTTATATTCATGTTGCTTTTCATGCCTAAACAAAAATACCACATTCTTTATAATCAAAGGTAAAAATTCAAGCATACAAGCTACTTTAAAAAAGAGGTTTTCACATCAATGAATCTTTAAAAGCCTTTCCCCTAGAAGTGCTTCATTTTGAATAAAGAGGGAGTACAGTAAAGCAAGTCCTGAAAATGCAACACGCATGCACAACTCTACTTACGATCATTTCCAGAGAGTTAACGCAGCTGTTTAATAGAAACTTCCTCTTTAAGTTAAAGATGGTGCCCAAGAGGACAATAGTGAAGAAAAAAACAAGAAAAAATTAGTAGACGAGAGCAATCCCCAATCAGAGAAATCATAAAATCACAAGTTCAAGTATTTTCATAGTAAAAGTTGCCAATCACCACCTTCTATATTTGTCAAATTGAAAACAACCATCCAAAAAATTTTGTTAGAGGCACCTTATTTAACTTTTTTTCTTTCCCAAACACTATCTTTGATCTATAAAATGATTTAATTTCATTTTTGTTACCGTTTTTCAACAAAATCCAAGTGATGATCATACTAACTATACAGACAAGCTTAAAGGCGGTTTTTGCAAAGAAAATAATATGTCAATGGCATTTAACATGAAAGGAATATTAAGCTTCATTTTGCATTGTAAAGATGTGATTAAACATTTTTTCTTTTTGCATTTGATGTTCAATGCAATTTGCAATTGATGGTCACCAATTACTAACAAATTAGCAAGTATGCTTTCAACAAGTGTCTAAGGACTTAAGCTCCTTGGATGATGAACACCAAAATAAATCCCAAGCCAATCAATGCTACAAGCAAAGCACATATATTAAAAAAGATGATTTTCCCATCATGGCTTCAATATTAACAAGGGCCCGACCCGCTTGACCCAACCTGTTGACCCGCAACATAAATGACGGGTCAATTTCAAAAAAATTGCAAACTACGGGTCGGGTCATGAGCCGAATATAAATTTAAGTGGGTACCCGGTGACCCGCTTAAAAAAAAAAAACAAATATCCTTCTTAAGGTTCTCAAAAGGGCTGAGTCAGGTTTTCAAGAAAAAACAAATTAAAAACCCATTTTGTTAGCTAGGGCAACTGGGGAAAGCGCCGTTCACTCTTCTTTCTTCCTTCATCTTCATTAACGTTTTCAAAGAGAGTCTCTTTCCCCTCTAACTTCATCTTCAGAAATTTCTATGTCTAACAATCATCTAATATTTCAACTTTTACAGTATTTTTCCTAGTTTATTCCCCTGTATTAAAAAAAGAGGACAAAAACCCATGTGAATAAAAACAGATGAACATACAAATTTGAAAGAAAGCATTGATTACATGAAGAGCCTCCAGCAATGTGCTTGCAGGAAACCAAGAAGATCATCTCAAAAAATGCAAAGTTTAATTAAATCTTCAAACTTGTTCGGAAATTTGAAAATTCAAACTTGTTCAACACTATTTATCTATGCGATGAAGATTTTGATGTTGATGAAGATTCTGTAATAAAATGTACCAATTTTGGTTACTTTTTAATTTTTATTCTCATTATTGATGTTGATGAAGATTTTGCAACAAAATTCTGTAATGATACTAATAATAAATTCTGCCAAATTTTGTAATTAATTCCACAAATTTTTCTAATTAAATTTTGTCCAACAAAATCGGGTACCCGGTGTCCCGACCCGATTTCCGGGTACCGGATAAATTGGGCCGGGACACGGGCCGTTAAAGAAAATACTCGGCTTTCCGGGTACCCGCCAATGAACAGCCCTAATATTTACACAGAATCTCAATATTATAGTTGAAGCTGAATCAAACTCTTACGTATCTAAATTATAACCACAGGGAAAAATACCATCTGCAACGAATTATCGTGTATCATGACCATATCGTAGATGTTTTTAAGCTTATTGCGATCAAACTATAGGTCACAGGCCGAGACAACTCCAAAACCATCAGCATTGACGACTAAAGCCGCTTCATTAAAGTAACCGAAATTGATTTTACACTAGGTTTATATAACTCACAAATATAACAACCCAAAACATAACATCCATCAAAATGCATTTGGCATATCACAGCCTTATGAAAATTTGACAGTTAAAAAGGTAAATGCAATAATATTTATGAAATATGTAACATTGACAAAGTCTTAAGATTGGGTTGTCATTTTGAACCAAGGATCAAGCCATAGAAATGCTTCCATGCATAAAAAATGTTCACGGATCCGGCTAGGTATAAGAAATAAACTTTTTAAACCCTTAATAAATATTCTAGTTTCATGAGCATATTGTATATGGATAGTTTTACAAGGCCCGAGATGCAAATAAAGCTCAAAGAGTCCTGCACCTAGAGAGAAGGTATTTGCAAAAGTACGAGCTTGTTTTTTTAAAGTTTTTTCTCTAACCAACAAGCCACAAGCAAATATAGTTGAGATGTCCTTTTCATCAGTACCCACATTGTACACATTTTCGTACATTTCATGAGGGGATAAGAATACGTACATCAAAGGAAAAAAAACACTACATCACAACTGAAAAGTAGACCCCTCAAAGCCTCTAAGGCTACTTAGGTTTAGACTTGAAAAGAAGTGTCGTTTCATACTTAATAAGTAATAATTAAGAAATCAGACATAAGTTCAAACACTTGATCGATACATACCTCAAAACGTTCATTGCAGCTTTGAAGTCGAGAAAACAGTTTCTCCGCAAATCCCTTGAGAAATAACAGATCAAAGACTAAGTAGCATAATAAATGCAAACCAATGAAGAAAGCAGCATAAATACATCCATAACAAACCTGTGCATCTTTCAGTTTCGTTAAAGGTGAATAATAATTTGGACTTGTTTTCTCAGAACTCAAGCGCTGCTGTTTTTTCATGCTACGCATTACACGCTGCAGCTTAGCTTTCTTTTTCTTTTTGCTTGAAGATGTACCCTTATGGTGAGCCTGAAATCAGAGAAAAAACAGCATTACCAACAAATTCCTATGTACAGAAACTCCAACACCCTCCCACTACTGTGGAAGATGAACATCCAGTGAAAATATCAACAGTATATCCACATGATTAAAGTCAAACAATCTAATCAATACAAAACAACAAGCACCAGAAATATTTGCAACCATAGATCAAAATTGAATAAGAATCAGCTACTCGGTAATATTTTCTCAAAAAGAATAAATGTTTGACATGCTTTATTTTCAGGGGACAGTAATGGAAGTATAAAATTTTTTCTCACAATAAACAATGTATTTCTTTTGAAACCTTAAAAACAATTCAAACTCAAATGCTCCTCCTTGAACTGCTAAGCAGTTCACAAGACATGAAATCATCACAGTTTGAGTTTTAACAAGTCAATCAGCAAGTGAAAAACTAGAAAGCAGAAGAAACCTTATACACATCCTCTCTACTAAGAACCACGTGAGGCTCTTGAGCACAGCCATCATCTTCACTGCTTGATGCATCACTGTCATCATCATCTTGTATTTTCTCATAATCAAGAAGGAAGGAAAGAGCAGCTTTCATGATCCTGAACATATTTACGATATGGCCAAGTTCATACTATCACAATAAGTTCACAATTGAATAAATCACATCTGAAGCAATATAATACAAGGAAACAAAAGGCTATTACCGTGATGATGGATGGAAACAAGCCATGCAAATAGCATTTACAGTCCTTTCATCACACCAAACTTTCCTACGATGAAGATCACAAAGTGTGACAAGAGACCTTTTTGCTATCAGCTCCTCCTCACGCTGCAAGTTACAAATACAATCAATCACAAAACACTTTTCAATCAAGTAAAAGAGTAACAGATACCAGTAATATTTACTATTAAATTAGAAGGAATATAAACCTGTAGCATTTGAAAAAGAATATTCTGAAGAAGTTTGTTCTTAGACTCATCCTTGTGCTTCTTATTCATGCGCTGAATAAAACGAATGACATGTGAATATGCCAATTTCCTTAAAGTCCTATCACCAAGAATCTGAAGTTCCATGAATAATGCCAAAGTCTCACCAATAGCAACAATCTGCAAATGGAAAACACAATCATATACTCTGGCTCACGCAACGAGATATACCTTATTAGCAAAGAAATCCCAACTACAATACTCAATGTCACTACTTTTTGCTTTCTAAATGCAATGTTCCCAGCGTGCTCCACATTAGTGCGTAGTCAACAACATGAAACATTTCAGCTAACTTACAATTTATGGTGCAAACAAAAAATTGACAGTAATTCATATACTTAAGTTTGCATCACCATATGATTGATGAAAACAAGAATGAAAAGGCGATGCATCAAACCAAACAACCCAAATTAGAATATGGAATTAATTTCCAAAACCAGATGCATTAAACCAAACAGCCAAAATTAGAACATAGAACTAATTTCCAAAACCAACTACATACTAGAAGAATCATTGTTGAGAGCCAAAACGCACCTTACGATTAACCAAAAGGATGAGAGCTTGAGTGAGTTGGCAACGAAGAGAAGACAACAACGACCTAGCCGTATTACGGAGAAGATCAGCAAGCTGTTTAGGAAAACCGGAGAGCTGCTTAGAGTAAAACTGAGTTAAATGAGCCAAAAACAACGCTTTTTCACCGAGGTCTTTCGCAACCGAAGGATCAGCAGAAATTCCACTAACGGAATTGAAACTGAGAGCTGCTTGCTGCTCGAAAAGTTCAAGAGAAGAATTGAATTGCTGATAAATTAACTGCAATTCTGCCTCATAACTTTCAGGATCACATTTCATCTTTGATTGTAGAATTTGGAGACTCAATTTATCAGATGAACGACCAGCAGCGGCGATTGCTTCCGCTGATAGGGTTGCCATGGCAGTAGCAGAAGGCATTTCCTGGTTTTTTTCCTTCTTCTTTGAGTATTTTGGGAACTTAATTAGGGCTTGAAGGAAACCCTAGGAAAACCCTAATGTGCGAGGTAGAGGAATTTTAAGTCTCGGCTCCACCGCATACCAGAGGACGACTGACGATCTTAATTGAATCAGTTATAACGGAGGGCGGTACTTTAAGTCACGCTGTGCTGTCTATTAATTTTATTATTTTTTCTAAAACCTATTAATTTTATTTATTATATTTACTTTTTTACACTTATCTAAATATATTTTAATTCTTAAAGTCTCTAATTGCAATGCATATAGTTAAAAATTAATCATTATTGCAATCAAACAAAATTTTATTTGATTATACTTTAATTTATATGTTAAGAATAATAAGTAAATAGTAAACAAAGAGCAAATGAAACTAGTTGATATAATAGAATGGGGTATATGATAAACAAATTTCTCAAAAAAAAAATGAATAAGGCTACAATATCAACAATAATATATTAGAGATTTTACATAGGATAATACATAAATGGAAAAAATAATTTTTTAAGAGTTTTTATATTTCTTATATTTTTGTACCTTTATTCATATTCATAGTAAAGAGTTCTGATTAATTAATAATTACTAGAAAAAATTTAAAATATCATCAAATATGAACTTTACAAAATGAGTAACTATAATTAAAATTCTAATTTTATATTAAGTTTTTATTTTCAATCATTTTTTTAAAGTTTGTGTGGTCATTAATAAGTCTGGGTGTTTTTTTCAAAAGAAATAAGTTGGGTGTTAAAAATTGCACAATTCAACTTGCGTATAGTCTCTCTAAATATGTGGGCTACAATTATTTTAGTGAAAATATGAAATGTCTTGTTTCTGATGGAAACGCAACTTTAAAAAAATTTACTAGAGCCATATTTCTCATTTTTCTTTTGGTTAAATGATAATAACATATTTTTTGAACCCACCAAATATTTTTTTTTTACTTAAGAGTCATTCCTTTTTAACTTAGGCTAAGGTTTCTTTTAATTGAACGAAAAGATCAATTTTTAGTGAACTTGAATGAGAACATCATTCCTTTTGAATTAACTAAGGTTATATTTTTTCTTTTGATTGAACATAAATGTCACTCTTATAATCAAATTTTAAACGATTATCATCCTTTTTGAATTCACCTATAATTAATTTTATACCATTAAATAAGACATCACTTTTTTCAAAACAATCAATTATACATTAATGTCATATGACATAATATAAAGTTGCTTCAAAAATTATCTTTCATTTAGCTCTTTACTTACAACAAGGCCTAACCCACTTTTATTTGTCTTTTATAAAACAAAGATTAAAAAATGAGTCTATTTTTTTTATTTTATAGTGGGCTAAATGGACTCCATGCTAAAATGAGAAAACAAGTTTATTTTATCTTATTCCTTGTATTTTCTTTAATTAATTAATAAGGAAATAATATTTCTTACTAAGCAAATATATTATAAAAAGATCATACAAAATTTTTAAAAATAATTAAGTATTAAATCCTAATTGTATTTTACTTCTATGTCATTATGATCCACATGGTCACCTATATCCTAAAATATAAAGGATATGCACAACCGCACAGTTAAGAAATCTCCGGTTAATAACTATATTTGATAGGGGTCAAATACTAAACATTCTACTCAACATGCAAATACTCAATTTACTATGATCCCCACATATTTTCACTATTTTTTTAAAAACGTTTTAACATTAATTATGATTTCTTTTAATATTTTATTAACGTTATGATCAGTACTTTTCCTCTAATTTCAATAAGAAACAAAGAAATTATCTTTTAAACCGCTCACTTAGAACCCATCAAACCAATCAACAATTTCTGCTCCAACTAATCGTAATTTGCCGCACAAAAACATGCCCTTTGTCCTGTCTGATGACTGCAGCCTTCTTGAGTCTTGAACCAATTGTAGTTTTATCAAAGTCACAAGTCACCACCTTCTTCACAGGTGATGTATAATTTTGGTTCCATTTTGTTCTTTCTAATTATTTTTTGCACAATTACACTTGTTCATGTTTACAAATTACTACATGATTTCAATTTTTCATATTCATTTGAGAGTCTGTGCTAACTATACATTTATTGAATTACTAAAATTGAATCGCTACCGTAGAATCTGCGCTAACAATCGATTAATTGAATTGAATTGAATTGAATTACTACTGCAGATTCGCTGCTATAAATTGTTTGGAAGGCATAGTCAAATGAGAATTTGTTTTGATTGAATTATCTAGGTAAATGCTGGCAGATAATCCTATGATGCGAGCATTTATCGAGGCAATCCATTCAACACCTACTCAAGCTGTTCTCTACATCGCCGGCGGTGCTTCGCATGTACTTTTTCTCCTTACAATCTTTACCATGGTGTATGATTTGATAATTTGATAACTAGTTATTTTAACTTTACGATATGTTGAATTTTAGGCTATTGGATGGTTAACATCAATTCCTGGAGCATCTAATACTGTTCTTGAAGCTGTAGTTCCTTACTCTAGGATGTCTATGATCCAATTGTTGGGGAAGGTGTATTTTGTGAATTAATTATTTCATACGTTTTTACCTGGGTGAAAAATTGACCGTGTTTGCTGTTCTTGTTTGTTACCAGATACCAGCACAATTTGCAGATTTGCAAACTGCAGAAGAAATGGCCCTTGTTGCTTATAATCGAGCACTCAAGATATGCAAACCAGGTTAACTAATTTAATTTTTTGATTTCCAATTTTTTAGAATTTTTGTTGAGTCTATATTTTGTTTTTCGGTTGGTTGAATGTAAAACATTGTTGAAAAATGTAATTGGTTTGGGTTTCTCTTTATTATTGTATGTATGTTTTTTTTAATTTGTGGTTACTTAAAAACATCATTGCTTACAAAAAACGGTGCTTGCATGTATTTAGTGTTCTGTAGTTTATTTATTTTACTTTTTATATAGGTTGTCCTGTTCTTGGTGTTGGTTTTACTGGTTCTTTGGCTACAAATCGTCCGAAACAGGGGGATCACAGGTATGTTATTTTTTAGACGATATGGTTTAGCTCATAAATTAGCAGTTTGTTCACTATGATGTTGGTATATTTGCGTATAATCTATGTGCATTTGGTGGAGCCTTTGTTGCAATACTTTGCAATGGGCTACATTCATTGGTGTGAACCTTTGATTTGTTAGCATGGCCTTTAGTGGATGTGGTATGCATTTTTACTATAATTGGCTCATGAATTGAATCATCAAAGTGTGGTTTCTAAATGGTAAACCTATTAGAGCATTCTTGAGTTTGAGCAATAAGAGTATTGAGAAAGCTTTAATGGCCACCAACATGGTATTGGATCCAAAATGTATCTTGCAAATGAGCTATTGGACTACTTTGCCTAAAAGCATGGGTTGGGCACACTTATTCAGAGTGTATTGTAACGTTTTTTTTATGATGATAATGAACGAAATTCAGTCGCGACTGTAACCAAAATCGTATTTTGTATTTTAAGTTATGTAATGAGAGTCGTGGTTGTCAATTGTCAAATAACGGTTGAGGTTATGAGATATCCATTAAACCATCCTAAAATCGATTTTTTATACCTTACGATGTAGTTTGGTAAATTTGAAATCTTTTACAACTCGGTCAATGACAAAATACAACCTTGTTTTTTCATGACTCTGTTTGGTTATCCCATGTCTTCTCAAGGTTGTCTAGTACTCCAAGCTACCTCCTTTTATGAATACATAAGCTTGTTCTCAAAATCTCACTTGCTGCATTTAAGACGGTGAAAAATTACTTTGTTAGCTTGATTTGTTATTGGTATCAAAATCTCACTTGCTATATCTACCTGGAAAATTCAACGGAATTGGGTTGTTTATTATTTGTGCATTGCTTTAAAATGCTTACTAGAAACAATGGGCCCCTCTTTCTATTTTTTTAAATTTAAATGTTTTCTTGTGTCTGCAAGGTTTCACTTATGCACCAGAACATCGAATCGCATTTGGCTTTCTACTGTCACCTTGTCGAAGGTATCATAAGTGAAGTTTTCTTGTATTAATTTGTGTTTTGGTCATGTAGTCAACCCTGGAAGTTCAGATAAAGGATTTGGCATTGTTGTTGTTAGGAGTCATATTCTATAAAGGGTACAAACTCTTAATTTCATTGCAGAATTTTAAAGGACTCTTGATCTAGTTTGTTATGTATATTTTTTTTTATCTTCCTCAAATAAATTATTAAAGACTTCTTCAAATACTGTAGGGACTTCGAACTCGAGAAGAAGAGGAAATTCTTTCTAGTCAGTGTTTGCTCAAGGTACATGTTAAACATCAAATAAGAATGACCTATGTCATATTTCCTTCCATACGAATAAAACTACTTGGTGGGCAAGCAGTAGAGTTCATTTGGTGTGTTCACTCGACAACTTGCCTCTTATTGTGCTTTTGTAGTTTTGTGATGGTCTCATGCATGTTTTTACCAAAAACAAAACCAGACATGATTGTCTGAGTGTGGTCTGCTTGTAGTTTCAAATACGCGCTTATACCTTTTGGATTTTGCATCGTGCTGTATGGATACTTTCCTAGTGAAAATTGATTGGTAATTGTAGCCTGATAAAGCTGAATTAGCCAGTACAAGGCTCTAAAAGCCTATAATAGGTGAGATAACCCAATATAAATATCTTGTGATTTCATCTTCGGTTCTTTATGTAAAAATTCGCCAAAGTGGGCTTAGGTGTCACTGCAGTTCATATTGCAAAACATAATTATAACCTTCTATTTACCTACCAATCTACCATATAAAAAGTGCTGACCGAATGATGAATGGTATTTAGGTATATGTTTAAGGAACCGTTAAAGTTTGTAATTCAAATTTTCAAAGATATATCTCAGATTGTTATCTCCATGTTTTCTAAAAAAATTCTTTTGTGATTTATTATTATTTGGTATTCAAAATGAAATAATTGTGAACAGAAAAATTATTTTTCTCATTCTTTTTTCAAAATATTGGCCAAGCTTTCCATCACAATCTGTGCTGTTTGTTTCTTTTCTACTCTCAACATTGGCTTCTTATACTTTCTCTTTTCTTTCCTCTCTTCCGAAGATCTGATTCACGTGGTGCAGCATCTTGGGTTGAGGATGAAAGGTCATGATCTAGGACAACGAGAGAAACAATATGTTTCTTGTTCTTACACTTTCATCAAATTTCATGATCACCTAACTAATTTAAGACAATATAAAAATTAATGCATATAAAAGAGTATTACCAATGTTCCTTAATCACTAAATGGTGAAGTAACAATTTGACATCGGCTCATGACATAAGATGTGACAGTTTTTTACGCTAATTTCAGTAAACTACTGCATCAAGGCACTGATGCATAGCCGAAACAGAACTATAATTTATAAGGACCAAAGACCGCACATGGTCCTAGTCCGGTCCAACCCTTAATTTTATAGGTCTGATCTGGGTTTTTGATTAAAGTATATTTTTTTAAAAAAGGGTAAATTTGTCAAAACTTGTTAAAGTTGGATCGGCTAATACCTTTAATAATTTTTCCAGCAAATTCTTCGACAGATTTTAAATGAAAAAGAATCACAGAAGTAATTCTATCAAACAAATTTACAAACAATTTACAAAAAGTCCAATCTTGGTGCAATTTATATGCATCTAGTCATCCATAATATAAATGTACTAAATATTCCTCATAATTAGTGTATATACTAAATAATCAAGTTGGAATTGTTTTAGATTACGAGAACAGGCAACCTCTCTATAATAGCTCAAAGTTATCACCTCAAAATCCTTGGCTTCCTCAATTTGTTTTTCAGGTAGAAATCATAAATTGCTCTAAACGCCAATAAAAACTGACCGAGATTAAATGTGGGAGCCTTTAGAGGTAGAATTTAATGTGTGGACAAGGAGTGTCTGGACAAGAGGTTTTGGGCTATATTTCGTTTTTGGTGGTGCTCTTATATTACAGGTTTTATATGCAAATACATGGAATTCTTTTTTGTTAATGGTATGTAGACAAGTAGTGCTGCTTCCCTCATTGGACATTTAATGACAGGCAATTGGTGATGCTAGTAAAGCTCCTGTAGGCTTTGCTTCAGAGTTGAACACATTGGATGTATCTACTGAAACTGAAAAGTTGTTTAGTGAAGACGAGGAGTTAGAACAACTTTTACATGGGAAAATATGTTTCAAGGTTTACCCTTTTATAAGTGGTATGGCAACTCTGGTAGAATCAAGGTGCACTATGTACTGATATTGCAAGTAATTTTTCTCTGCCTTTTGTAATTAGTTGTAATTATTTCAGGGGGACTGCCCTTGAGTGCAGAAAGAAAGATAATACTTCCAGGTTCATTCAATCCTTTGCATGAAGGTCATTTACGGCTAATGGAAGTCACAAGCAGGTAGACATAATGTAGTTATATTGTGGATGTTGGCGTCCTTGATTGTTCTTTTAACGCTGCTAACAATCATTTGTGGGACTGTCAAAAAGTTCTACTTACTCCACTCTCCCCCCTTTTCCCTTTTACCCTCTTTTTCTTATTCTTTTAGTTATTTAAAAACCTCAATAAATTAGAGGCAAATAACATTATAAAAAATGGAAGGTAAAAGAAAATCTTTACTGGAAAATTTAAGGCGAAATGGGGGTGCACCCCCGGTGGTGGAGTAATGAATCTCCAATCAGCCGCTTGAGCATCTCCAAATACTCGTGTTGAACTTTTTGACAGTACCAGCATCCATATAGTAAGTAGTGAGTAAGGAGGGGGTATTTGATATAACTCATCTGGGCCGCTCAGCTTTGTGAATGGCTGCAAATTGTATGATTAAACTGGGTTTGGCCTATTTTGTTCCCTATTTAGAAATGTTATGGGGCTTCTTCATAGAGTAAAAACAAGGTTGCATCGCATCGTATCGGCCGCATTGTAAAGGTTTTCAAAATAAACAAACCGATTCTTCCCCGTTGTAAAGGTGTAAAAAACCGCGTTTTGGGCCGCATCAACGGATATCTTATGGTTTCGACCGATATTTAGGCGATATGATAACCGCATCACTCCCGTTACCGTATTAGCATTCCGTTACCGCATTTTTACTCTGTGGGCTTCTTTGCTTATCCATAAACCATATCTAATAAATTCAGTCTATCAGCTTTAATCACCTCGAGTATTCTGATTGTTACACTCACCTGATTGGGTTGGTTGAATTTGGAGTCAATTTAATCATTCTGCTCACTTTCATTTTGAGTTTAAGTTCTTTCTACTGTATTAGCTGTTATGTATCTTAGTAAAATGTCTGAAAATCATTTGCCGTGCTTTTTCTGTTCACTTTCATTTTGTATTCAAGTTCTTTCTACTGTATTATCTGTTGTGTATCTCAGTAAAATGTCTGAAAGTCATTTGCTGTGTTGGAAGATTTCTTATGCATTCCGTTCAAAAGGACTTGTTACTCTTCACTTATATTTGCTACTAATGCACAGCTTGTTAGGAAATGGTTATCCATGCTTTGAGCTTTCGGCAGTCAATGCTGATAAGCCACCTCTAACAATATCCCAGATTAAGGAGCGTGTAAAGCAATTTGAGAAAGCTGGTGAGAGTTATTTGATACTCCTTTGTTTATGGATGTTTTTAGATTTTTTGCTCCATTTGCAATAATTGTAGTGATATGTAGAAGAGTTTTGGATGTCCAACAAACCAATGTGGCATTTACAAAAAACTTCTCTCAAGGATCACTAAAATACTTCTCAAGGTTTTATGGCTTTTACCGAGTTCTGAAATGTCTTGGTCTTCTGTTGGCATTATCAGGTTTTATGAGCTCTAAAATTTTCTTGTGCGAGCTAAGATGGTAGGCAGAGAGTATATTTTTACTTTTGACTTCCAGCTGATATTGGACATGGTAACTGATCAAAGTGCTTGAAGGCATCTTGGTCTGTGTTCTGTCATTCATACCCTTGAACTAAATATGTGAAGTTATGAGTGATCAGTGATGCAGCACGATGTATGTCCTCATCTTTTTCTTGGTGAATAAAAAGAACCTATAATTTGAGCATCAAGACAGTAGCAGAATAAGCATACGTATCAAGCCTGAAAACAAATTCTGTATGAAACACAAGTGATGAACTTTTCTAGTACTTCTCTGTCGTCTGAGCATTGTTTCCTATTGCTCTTCTATAGATTGTATAGATTGCAACTTGGAATAGAAGGGAAAAGTAAGGTGTACGGGCCTATTGGGTTAATCAAGAATTTGTCAAATTTTCTTTCATGCAGCGAATGATATGCAATCTGATGAGTATTATTTTGGTTTCTTAATCTTTTTGCATCTTCCAGATGCTTGTAATATTTTTTTAGTGTATCTATTAGCTGTGACTGATACTGAATGGTGGCTGTATTGACAGGTAAAACAATAATAATATCAAACCAGCCCTATTTTTATAAAAAGGCAGAGCTTTTCCCTGGGAGTGCTTTTGTAATTGGTGCCGATACTGTGATCAGGCTTATTAATGTAAGATATCTTGCTACGCTTGAAAACATTTTATATTTGCTGGATTTTGAGACTACTATTTGTCTTTGCTGTGCTCTAGCTAGATGTCCAAGTTAAGTTTTCTTCTATGATGCATATATACCCATTATTTGATTTACTGCTGATATTGGTGGCTCATGGCTGATATAGTTTGCCCAAGAGTTGACACAGTTATGGACTTGTGGTTTATAGTACCTTGATAATTGTGTGTTCTTTTTTTTCCTTGTTTTCTGTTACATTGCAATCTACACTAGATATCTTATACTAAAGATACAGACTTATTGGCCGAGTCTCAAGATTTTAGTCTTTGGCTTCTTGTAATGATGTCATCCTAAGTCCTAAGACATCATTCTGTTACTGAACTAAGTTTGTCTGTTTCTGTTGGGTAAAGTCTGATATTGTGCTTCTAGTAATAAGGGACTAAAATCACCAAGTCAAGTACTTGAATGTGTTTGGCTATAAATGAAGTACTTTCAAGTGTCCAATACTCATTATCAGAATACTCATTTGGTGATTTGGGAAAACATGTGAGCTTTCTTTTGGTGATTTAAAAAAAAAAACTCATCAGGAGGGAGGAAGCATCAAATAAGTGACACTTGTCTCTTTGCAGTCATAGAATCCGAGTATCACAAGCTTGCATATGTGGGGCTTTACACTTTGAACATAACTCATGCCTGCATTGACATTGTATGTTCAGCAATGTCATGAATGCTGTTACTTTTTGTTACTCGTGTCACAATAAACATGGACAATAATTTATATCGACTTAATGCTATGTTTGAAATTGATAATTTTCATTTGGAAATCCTTAATTGTCTCATATTTAGTGTTTAACAAATAAAAAAAAATCAAATTTGAATTTGAGTCAATTTTACCATTGTTTTAAAAATACTCAAAGTTTAACAAAAAAAAAAATTCAGATTTGTTTTCGAATCAGGCATTAATTACTTGTAAACTGTGAAGTAGTGGAAGACTTTATAATATAACAGTACATTTGGTGGGGAGAATTCGGAAGGAAGTGAAAGGAAAAATGCACTTCCCAATGTTTGGTCAAAATGATTATGTGGGAATTTATTGGAAATCATGGGAAAAGAATACTAAGAAAATCTGTACTTTTCTTTCTTCCCAAGATTGGAGGGATTTGGCTTGAACGAACGCTTAGCTATTTTGCCGATTTTCCTCCTTCCAATCATTTCCTTTACTAATAAAGAAATAAACGTTTGGATCCTTTCAAATTTACACGTCAAACCAAACAATGGAAACTGTAAATTATAATTATTTTCTTTTCTCTTTTCTTGCTTTCTTTTCTTCTCTTCTCTTCCTCTGTTTCTTAATTGATAAAAAATGTCAAACGAACTATGCGGGTTTATTAGGAACTATCTCTCTGTTATGTTTACGGGATGGTTACATTTCTAAAAGATGGCTTTTGTTGGGCCATTGGAGAAATGAAATATATCTTGACTCATGTTCAATATATATTTTTCTGACTTTACAGCCAAAGTACTATGATGGAAGTTATAACAGGATGATAGAGGTACTCCTTCAATGCAAAAGCACCGGGTGTACATTTATTGTTGGTGGCCGAAATGTAGATGGTGTTTTCAAGGTATCCGATTCTTCTAATGCGGGATGTGTGCTTACACTCATATTTTCATCTCGTTTTGCAATATCACGTTTGAATCTGGCGTACATCTCTGCAGGTACTTGAAGATATTGATATCCCCGATGTTTTAAAAGACATGTTCATCCCTATACCAGCTGACAAGTTCCGCATGGACATATCCTCTACAGATATTAGACGAAGCCTTGGAATGTGAGTGCCACTTTGATTTTCTTCTCAAGATTGTTTTGTCTTTTTTTTTTTTTTTTTTTTAGGTGCATAGATTGTTAATAGACATGGAGATTCTTAACATTTTCACAGGATATATTTATAAAATGTGGAATTCCAAAAATCTTTTCCCCACCTAGAGAGCTTTCGAGTTTGATTTTTGGTCGTACACCTGAAATCTATTTACTGTACGGATGAGTATGCTATTGAAACGTATAGTCTTTTCTGAAATTTCATTGCCTGAATATACATCATCTTCTTGTGTTATTGCTTTACTAGTACTATCGTAGTATCGCTCCCTCGGTGAAAGTTCCAATACTGAATTGCCCAAGTCGGCAACTTCCAAATCTCATCATGCTTATACTCCCTCTATTTGGTCTTCACTGTGGTTTTTGAATCTTTAATGATTTATGATGTTGCAATTGTCTTGATAACACTTACAAAATGTAAATATATTTTCGTGATTCGAAAGATTAAAACGATGTGATCTCTGTTGACTGGCAAAAACTACGCTTCAAGTGATTTTTGGAAGTGGGTCGTGGCTGACCTTCCCCAAGGTAGTTGTACCTATGCTCTCATGCACACACACTCTACAACACTCTTGGCTTGGGCATCAGCAAAAGGTTTCTCGGAAACCACCTCCATGGTTGTATCAGTTTTTTTGTAGGTGAAAAACACTAATGGAAGAAGCCAAAACACCCTATAGAATCAGGAAACGAGCACTCTAGTAGCCCTTCCTTTCATCCACAATGATACATTCCTATCACTATCTTCATGAGATTGTGCTAGCCCCCTAGTGCGAACAATCCTACATCGTCAAGTCATACATTAGGGTAATTGTGTACATTAGCGATACATAGAAAACCAAAGTTGATTTTGAATCAGATATTATTTCGCTCTTCACAAACCTTAGCCTCTTTAAATTACATATGACATTAGGTTCGAAATTCACTCCTTCATTCAAGAAAGAAATAACCCATAAGTTTAAACATTAGGTTAGCAATTCACTCCTTCATTCAAGAAACAAATAACCCATAAGTTTAAACATTAGGTTAGCAATTCACTCCTTCATTCAAGAAACAAATAACCCATAAGCTTAAACTTCTTATTATAGTAGTAAAAAATATATTGAATGTTCACTTTTGTTTAACTTGTTGTGATATAGAAGACTGATCATGGATAGTTGAAATTCCATATGGAGTCTGGAGCCACTCTCTTAAGTGAGTTTGATGCCTATTGTAAGCAATGAATTCCAAAGTGTGATAATATTACATGTATTTCTTCTCCTTGACAGGGCCTCTAGGGATTTTACTGATAAATTTACTGTCCAACTTATTGTATATTCTCTTCATATCTCGTTTCCCTTGAGTAGCGATGTAGGTCACCTCTCTCTCGTATTGTTCATATAGAACCGGAATAGTGATCAAGCAGAGAAAGCCTGTAGCAAGCACTACACCGTTATAATGAAACCATTTCGTAGTGATAGTGTAATTATTATGGAAACTCAACCATCAACTTAAGCTTTTGATTGAATATATTTCTTTACATGATTGTCACAAGCTCATGTTATAGATTCGCATCTCATCTGATATGAGGGGGTGTGAGTGATTGGGTGAGTTGATTTCTTGATGTATAGATATAATGAATTTGATTTTCCGATGAATATGTTTAACTTACCAACATACAATACGTTGAGAGCGCTCGAGTAGCTTCCCAAAATGGATAACAACCAAAGAGACGCAAGGGCCTGAAAACGATGTAGAAACTTGCATGATAAATGTGGGGTGTTGATATTTCTTTGTGAAGCTAAATGCACGGTATTTATTTAGCCAAACTCAAAATGTGAACCTCCTGATCATTTGATACTTCATTCGTCTCTCTGAATATGCCACATTTCTTTATTTGAAAAGGAACTATATTACTTTTTTTAATCACATCCACACATTTCAATTTTCTTTTAATATCATTCACATAATTTAATTTCTGTAATAGTTTATCGTCTAATTTCCATCTTTTCTTAAAAACTTCATTTGCAATCATGCAAATTCATGGAGTGAGAGTTTTAATGGGAAATTGTACAACTTGGGTTTGGCATAAAAATATAGAAGTATAATATATTTTGGAGTGCCAAATTGATTGGTAAGGATAAACATCAAAACATGGACATTGCTTTGTCTATCTACCAGGTAAACAACTTATTACTAATATACCTTAATAAATTGTAAAATCTAACGCACAACAAAAAATATATTAATAGCGTGTAGTTTATCCACTAAGTTTTTTCGAGGTAAACATTAATTTTACATACCCCAAAGAAGCGTGCGCTTTCCTGTCCACATGAAATCCTGTAAAATATAGTAAGCAGATAGTTTATTCTTGATTGTATGTATCTCGCTGTTGTTTCTGATACTTGAATGTCATTTATCGTTGGAACCCTCCTGCAAATTTCAGATTCATATTAACAGATGTTTAACAACGATCAAAAGCAAATAATTACGTCTAATCAAGGGCGAATTTGAAATATTGGTTTAAAGTGGATTGAACACTCATCTTTGCACGTGTATTGAACTACTTTGGTTTTTATCTTTGTGTGTTATATGTTACACAATTTGATACAAATAAAGTTTTTAATCAAAAGACTCAAGTTATAGCCTAATAGAGCTAAGCAAAACTATCTGATGATTCGATTCGATATCTGATTCAAATTTTCATTCAGATCAAATGTCCGACAAAAATTTAGATGTCAAATAAATATCAGATATGGGATCTTTATAAAAATATATTTAAAAAAAAAATTATTTTGACTAAATTTAAATATGGTATATCGAATATATCAAATATGGTATATCGAATATCCAATTAAATTAAAATTTTATTGGATATTTTGGATATCCAAATCAATTTGGACTGGATGTTAGGATAACTGATATGTTAGTTTTTGAATATCCAATCCACTATTTCCAGAGATTTATAGTAAAATTAGGTGCTAAACAAATGAAAAAGATCCATTTATAACCATCTTTTCATATTATGAAGGAAAAGCAAACACATTATTGATCGCTTTGACTATAGGTTAAGTAAAGCAAAAAAATGAATTTATATTTCAAATAAGTAATATAAAATACTGTTCTGATTCATTAAAATTACAATATTATGCAAATCTATGTAAAATTTTAAGAAAAAAATATTGCAGTCTCAATAAAACATGAAGAGTAGTATATATATAACTCGTAAAAGTAAATAAATACTTTACCATTTAAAGAAAGTGGCTCCTTGAATGGAGATAAAAAGGATGAGCATGAACGTCATTAGAAGGTAACATAAAACAGTGATGAAATGAATTTCAACCACCACAAATAGAAACCATATCATGGAAAAACCAGCCAAGATTGTTGTTGTTAAGGCTTTATTCCTCCACAACAATACATCAGCAACTGCAAATATAATTCAAACGACAAACATATTATTTATCCTAATGCCATTATCTAATCGACTAAGTAGTGTTTAGGAAATTAAATAAACAAAATCCTATTCTTGTTAGTGATTTTTGATTGATCACTGAATACTAATCATTAGTACCAACCATAACGTGCAATTTAGTGAGAATAATTTCACATAAATAAAAAGGCGGAGAGGAAATGATACCCTTGCGGCCACCTAAATAAGAATGCAAGGGCTTGTTTCTGCGGAAAAACATAGATGGTTGTGATGAGCCGGAAGCTTGTTCATTAAAGTCCGAGTAGATAGGCATGGTCGCGGGCTATACAAATGAATGCTCTTGTTTTGTTTGTTAGTTATTAAAAAGAATTGAAGAAACGGAGGACAATACTTAATAGTTGCACGTACAGTTTTAAGAGTATGGCCCGCTAAAAATCTTAATTATAGAATGATTAGTATGATGATGCTTAATATAAGGTAGGGTGTTCTAAACTTGATATCAAAGAAAGCTATTCCTAAAACAAGAATAAGCAAGGTATGGCTTTGTCATGCCTTAGACGATTGCTTCACATGCTCTTCCTCCTATGTACTATTATCTTGTCTTAATTTTTTTGTCAATGAAATTAATATCATTAATTCATTATTATGCTTATGACTTTTTTTATTGGCTTTAGTTTATATTGGTTTACTATTTAACAGAGGCGAATTCAAATTAAAATCTTTGATTAGAACCTAATAGCCTAACGAAATGTATTGATATTATTTTTTTCTTAAATCAATTTACAACTAAAAAAATATTTTTATTAAAAATGGTAGGGCCAAGGCCCCATCTTCTACCTTGGGTCCCCCAATGTTTACAAATTGTTGTAATGCCCTTTAGAAATTTATGATATTATGTAGCATATATGAATTTGTTGCAAACTTGCAATTAATGTGTTATATATATCACATTAAGTATTTATTGCAATTGGTGTCTTATCACTTATGCAGCATACATGTGTTTGTAAGTTTATATATATTTTGGCTTTCTAGTTGTTTTCTTTTCAGCTTTTTACTAAGTTATAGAGCATTCATATGGTCAATGGGATCAAATTAACAAATAAGCTCATGATGTAGAGCTTTTATTGATACCCCTACTTAATAATGATTATTATTGTATTACCTGTTATTTTAATTAAAAATTGGAATGAAAGCGTTTAATTGCTGACTTTAATTCATTTTTTAAAAATTAATTATTTAGTCTACTAGCTTAATTAGTAAAGCATAGTGAAAATAAACAACGGATGTTCATGATATCTCTTTGGAGGAGTTCTGATATGGTTTGTCAGTCACCTTCTCTTATAAACTCTGCTCTATGTGAGATCTATTAGGTATGATGGTATGATATGATATAGATGTAGATACAAACTTTGTATTAGGTATATAGTAAGTTGATTCAATCCATATCAACATCATTAAAATAATATTATCATATGTAAATTGTAAAGTATGTTACATTACGTGTCAATTCAATTTATTGGAATTGACATTGAAGGATGAGATGGAATTTGTTAGACATTTGGAAATTGTAAATAAAACAAGCAAAGAAGGGTGAAAATGAGCTCATGCTTGTTTGAGCATGCATAATGTTTTTGGATATGTATGTATATAGAAGTGAGGTTAACAAATACATGTGGAGGGTGTACAATACTATTATATAGGGCATAACTTCCATTTTGAGTTTATGTGGAATTTAGATTGTTTGGTTGCAAATTAATTCCTTTAGAATTTTTAGTTTTCAGAAATTCTTTTTGTAGTACTTGTTTGGATAATATAATGTGTCAATTGTAATTTCTCATGTTCATCCAAATAAAAAAAAATTGTTTTCTAGGAATTTAACCAAGAAATTAATCTCCAAGGAATAGAAATTTCCATTGAAATCTAATTCTTATGTCTACCAAATGAATGTATACCACTATTCAAAAGATATGATTTTTCGCTCCTGAGGTAAACTAGCTTTTTAGTTTTGTTTATCTCAAAAAATTCAAATCCTAGTAAGTAGCATGCTCTGAGTTCTTCTCATAATAAACTTTGATTCCTTAAGTGAGTTCGCATTTTAATTTTATTCATCTCAAAGAACTCAAATCCTAGCATACTCTGATATCTTCACGATAAAAAACTTAAACATAAATGATGATGATTCAAATTAAAATTATTGAATCTTGGGTCTAATTCGGGTCTAGTCAAATTCAAGTTGCAACTTAAATCCTTTGAATCAAGAGATTAGATTAGACCTTTTAGGGGATTTGCAACAAACTCGAAATTTAAATGTACACCACACAGAAAAACAGACTATGGAAACTTTAAATTGGGAGGGTTGAATCGAGTAGTGTTGGGAGTTCAATCGTTTATTAAGAACAATCAAAGGCGATCACCCAAAAGATGCTTGTGTATTACTTTGTGGCATTTGCATTCGATATCCAGAGAAAGCACACGAAAGCACAGACGAAGAGGCGGGATTTCAGAAGCCCAACAGCAGAAAAAGAGTCCAACGATCCATTAAAAGATTAATATACAGCTTTAGTACATGAATAAACACAACAATCTACTTCATTATGTATATAGATATCAATTGTTGAACCAACTTATATCATGACATACATAGATATATATGTATATATCAGCACATATTACTAGAAAGTCATTTCTGACTTCGTTTAGAACCTTGTGTAATCAATTGTACAGTCAAAACTGTGTCGATTACCAAAACCCGATCATAGGAACATTACGGCTTGCTGAAATCACCTGTCTGATGTTGGGGCGGCTGAGTCGTATCTGAGACTGTCATTCCAATACCTTCATTCCGATGCCTCTGCCAACCACCAGTGTCAGCCTTGGAATGGATCCAGTAGTAGACGACAGACCCAACCATCGACAGCAATGTCAGTGCAGCTGCTGCAGCAAAAACTCCCTTGCGGAGGGTAGCACAAGATATACTTTCTCCACCAAAGACACCTCGGTACTTCGTGTGATATGCATTTCTTGCTGAACCCGCAACCAAACATGCTTCTGCACCCAGGAAGGTCACCCTGAAATGCAATTCGAGAGAGTACTTGAGCAGTGTAACATGATTCGCTAGCTAATCACTTTTTAAATTTGCAATTCGCTCAAATTTGCCCAAGAATAACCCAAAATCGATCATAATTCGCTTTTTTCGATTCGCGATTTGCGAGGATATTAGCGAAAACATGTGACATTGTACTCGAGTAACGAATGAGAGGCATCAAGGTACCAGTTAAAAAAACTCCAGATCTTAGATACTATATTAGTGTATAATATAGACTACAGAAAGCAAATACATAGACTAGAGGAACCTAATTAATCATCTCCAACTACTCACTGGACATACAGCCATCCATGAAAGGGGCCAGCCCACCGAGCAGTGCTGATTAGTTTTTTGGCAGTGCTCTAACCATCATCTATAACTAAGCCTGACTACTTTCCATATTCATACTACCACAAAACAGTTGCGGGAGAGCATAATTTGCTTCATTTCAGTTACTACAGAGATTTATCGTTAGTGAATACTGGCTACATGCAGTTCATTACAGATCAAATTACATTCTCAATAGTAGTAAACTCTAACAGACAGAAACTTTGAAATTCAGCAACAAAGACAGCCGAGTTGCTCAACTTACGTTAAGAGAGAGTCACAGAGGAGTTGTATGTTTATAAAAATCGCTCATTCTATCTTCTGTGATCAAATTGAAAGCTTGCTAATAACCCCAAGCAACGTTTGCTTTTTCACGTGGTCCAATACACTAATTCAATCCTTAAATATCTTTAATTATGTATAATAAAAAATTATAAAAATTTAATATTAATAATATTTGCAATGAGACGAATCAAAGAAGATCCACTTGACTATGTTTTAACTCAAAGATTAAAAACTAAACACAAATTAAGGATGACAAATGGATAGTGTCATTTTTCTAGTGTTACAACTAATTTGAAACGGAGGAAGTATCCTATAGTCAGAGGATAGGTCACCGAATACTTCATAACACTACAGAAACCAAGAATGCTGGACTAAATCCAAAAGCTTTAAAATAGGAAAACAGAATCAGAGTTTAAAATGCTTAGGAAATTATTATTCCCTCCCCTTCCTCTCCCTTCCCTTTTCCTTTCTTTTCTAGCTCTCTTAAATTCATATCCAAATACAACATTAGGAAAATACAGCACAAACAGCACTTATTAGCAATATGATAACAAAAGCCATTCCAGAAAATTCTGATTCTACCAACTCACAAAACAAACCAAAAAACCAGCATCCAACTGGTACTTGCCTAACAAAGCCATATTTGGTTCTTATAGTTAAGAAACAAAAAATAACACTATCAAATTTCATTTTCCTAACTTAGCATCCCAGTCAAAAACTGAAGATGGGCATTACACATTACATCAAGAAATCAAAACAACTTCCTAATTAAGTCATATACAACCACTTCAAAAGACAATTATAGCAAAGTCCACAACAGAATCTCAAAGATAAACACAATAATTATCATTGTCATCAGGATAATAATACATAAGGCGTGCAGAATACTCACCTCTGCATCTCCTGAACTAACTCGACTACCATTCTTTTGTTTTATTAGTTAGGTTTTTAATGAGATGACCTAGACCATGTCCTATATTCCCTGTGGTTACTACTAGTAAATTAATTCAGAAAAACAAAAAGAAAAAAAAAAGCTTACCATGAAAAGATGAAGAAAAAAATAGCCCAAGTAGTGGAACCACCATTAACAAGACCTTTCCCAAAACAAAAACACTTAGTAACTCCATTAATCAACAAATGACTAATAAGAAGCAATCCAAACGCAGCTAATCCGTACAAAGTCGAAGCGTCTGAATCGTATTTGCAGTACGTACGCTCGTCATACTGGTCTGGAACTACTTGTGCCTAAATTATCCATCAAACAAAACAACATAAAATCAATTTCCCAACAAGAAAAAATGAGTTAAGAGGAGAAAGAAAGAGGTGTTTTGTTTTGTTTACCGTGCTACGACGTCGTTCAGCGCCAACAGCAAAGACGAAAGCAATGAGATGAAGAGCAATGACTATGGCGAAAATGGAGACAGAAACCGCCATTATTGTTCGTCTTCAGTTTGAGTGAGCTGGGGTTTCTTTTGATTTGTGCTCTCTTTTCTACTCAACTCAACTTGATGATTAAACTACTGTTACTTGAGTTACTACTTTTTGACTCTTTTCTTTTCTTGCCTTTATTTTATACTACTTCTCCTAAGTAGCTCAACTCTAGTGTAATTCAATCATTATTATATTTTATTTTTATAAATAAATTAAATTGATATTATATTTAAATATACTTCCTCCGTTCCATAATACCCGCTACATTTTCTATTTTTAGCAATTTCATATTACTTGATACATTATCGTTTTTAGTAAAAAAAACAATCATTTAAAGTTTTACCTACCCTTATTTTTATCCTACTCTATACTCTATAATAAAATACTATAGTATACTCTATAAAGTAACCTAACAACCTATTTTTCCTTTTTCTTTTTCAATTAACAATAATAAAATATCATACTCTATAAAGTAAACAATCAGCTACAGTGTAAGTCAATCACTTTTCTTAATACCCGTGCCCATGCAAGTATAGCGACTAAAACGGAACGGAGGAAGTATATAGGGAGTGAAAAGTGATATTTCTATTTTTTTTTAAGAAAATGTTGATATCTGGTAATAAATTAACAAATAATTAATTATGTTGTTAAAATTATAAGTGTTAAAATGTATGAATAAGATTAAAATAAAGTGGCGAGTTAATACTTATAGAAATAATGTAAAATAAGAAGGATAATTCAAAATGAAAAATAAAGTTAAATAAGAAGGGGTAGAGGAAGTACTCACTCTCATCCTTTTTAGTTTCTAGTATATAATTTTATTTACATAGATGTCAATATACTAATTTTAATTTTAATTTTTGTAAGTTAAACTAATTTCGAAATTTTTTATTCATTAGAGGGGTTTAGTAAACATTTGCTATGTTTGTAAAATTTTCACATGATCAATAGAATAAATAAGAATACCAAATAAACATCTCTCCTCCTACTAAGTATACTTCATATTTTTAGGCACGACAAAATGACATTACAATTACGATGTGTTATATACACATGTTATGTATTAGTTCTAGGCATAGTTGATTCAATTGTTTATTTTAAAGAGTTAAAGACTTCAATACATAATTAATCACATCGTCTTTTTTTTATGAGACCATCTCATCATGAAATAAGTCCATACAAAAATTTATTATGTTAAAAGTTTCTATTATTAAGTTATTTAATCCAAGTATAAGACACGTCTCACTGTAAGACCGTCTCATACAAGAATTTGTATTAATCATGATAACCTATCTTAGTCAACCTATTTAATAGTAATTGTAAACATATATAATTTAGACTTTGACTAATCATAATTGACCAATTTCACAGTAATAATCATGATTTAAACATTTACTAAACATATTTAATCTGATTAATGCTAGTTTTTAATAAACATAATAATTTAACATAAAACTTCAAACTTAAAAAAACGATTAATCCTTCTTCCTCACCCCATATATATATTTGTCATCAAAAGTTGAAACGGCAATATAATTTTAAACAAATTATCATGAATAATATAAATTTTCATTAATTTCTCTATAATAATACCAACTTTTGATTAATTATGAATAACATCAACTTAGAGGGGCTTTTTCTTAGAATAATATCAACTTTAATTTATTAACTAATTTACCAATTTTTTTATCATATAATCTCCTATAGTTTGATTTTTATCATGTTAGGAATATTCAAGGGAAACACACCCCTAAATCAATATTATTTATGGTTAATTAAAAGTTGTAATATTATAAGAAAATATGCAAAAAGTTATATTATTTCTGATAATTTTTCCAAATAGTAGTATTTAATGAAAATAATTGTAAATGGTGGAAGGGGGTGGAGCAGAGAGGGTGTAGAAGTGTCCAAGCCAAGTTGTTTTGTGGTTTTATTTGTTAAAGAGACTTCATTTTGCATTAACAAAATTAAGTTCACATTTTCAGTAGGATTAGGCATTAAAACGTCTGAGCTTTTTACGTTTAAGAGTAGACTGAGGAAATGAAAGGACAGAAATGGTGGCGCCAAATGAACAAGACGGTCAATGGCGTACCGTAAATGTGCTTACAAGTACAACCATCTTGGTAGTTGTACAAAGAGGAGCACCTAAACCATGTTGGATTCACCAACAAAGATATATGAGAGTAGAAGCAATTAGAGTAATTTTTAAGTTTTATTCTATAACTATAACCTACTCTATAGTCTATATATAGTTTTAAACAACAACAAAATCCGACAAAACCACCTAAACTATCAAAATCCCCCACAACAAATTTATATCAGTTATATTCTGGTCACTGATAATCAGGGCAGTGGATCAGATAGAACATAAACACAGCCTATTTCCCATCTGCTCATATGAAATCAAGATTAAAATGGAAAATTACAAGTTTCGACACATCGACACTTCTGGACTCTGGTTGCAAGCTTTGTCCGCTGCACCCCTGTTTCTATCCCAATCCAGCCGGACCTTTAAACTATACTGGCACTGGAACAACCTCCTATCCTTTTTTTCATTTTTTTTCCGACCCTTTTTCCTTTTTTTCACACATTTTTTTTGTTTCCCTTTAAAAAGACTGTCTACTAATATACAGACAACTAGAACATGTCAGAGACGCTTGCACATCCTCCACAATGGTAGGCAATGTACAGTTACGATCTATTTAACAACATCATCTGCTACGACAGAAGAAAAGGTAGTCAGGGTGATTGACCTGGCGTTGTCTGAGCCAATTACCAGCTGCCTGCAAAAGCTTGTTCAACAAAAGACGTTCACACCCACTTTTTGAGGTCCACAGTGGTGCTCTGAATTTATATGAGGCGAGACCAGAAACGGGAAGAGAGATCCTCGGAATTCCATCAATCTCACTGGGATAAGTCACCAACGGAGCTCGAGCAGAAGGGGCATCTGCAAACATTAGGCATAACAGCTAGTAGGTAGCCCCATAAAAACCAAAACAATCGACAATTGAAGATAAAACAGGTATTAATCAAACAATTTATAAATATAAATGTAGCAGACAGCAGATCTTGAGCTTCTATAGTATATTCTATCCACAAACTCTTGGAAAGCAGTGGAAAAACCAGTTTTGCAATCTAATGAAGAAAGCCAAGATACATTACAGGAATCAATTTGATACACTAGCTATTTGCTTTTGCATGAACGTATCAGTAATAAATGCGGAGTAAACTTTGTATGGTGTTTTTCAGAAGAAGAAGCAACAGCCTATTACATCTACTCTACTCAATAATGTGCCCACACAAGTAATGGGGACAGGGTGAACATATGAAAACCAGCAGTCTGCACCAGTGTTCAATTAGTTTATTGCATACATGAAAACAAATCCAGAAACTTTGAAAAGCCAAGAGGCTAAATCTTGACAATCCAATTCAGCCCATCTTAGTCTACATTAATTAGTTTTAACAGGAAAAGTTAGACAAACTTTATAAGGAAACCAATATTTCTGATCAACATCAATACAAAACAGCCAATTGAAATAGAAATGAAGTATATTGCTATGTAAGATATTCAGATTTTGCAATTAACTGAATAATCTTATTTGCTCTGAGTTACCTATTCAAACGTATACTCCTACAAATTACAGTTTTATCAATCACTCAAAAATCATAATTAAATTTCAATCAACTTATCCTTTCCACCAATCCCTCTTAACATGCTAAAGTCCTCTTGCAACAAATATTTCTGGACTATTTCACGTTTACCTCAAATTAGAAGTGGACATTTCCTTCTATAATTTGGTCAGTTATATCAAAAATGTCAACCAAGAATTTACTAGTTAAACATGTAGCAAAAACCCATGATACAGTAATGGGTATGGGATCCAAGCATCAAACTCGTCCAATTCTAATTTAAGAACTCGAGAACTCGTTTGAACTTTGTAGTCCAAAATTCAGATTTGGACACAGCAATAAACACAGATTTTTTTTGAAGGTACATTTAGTTTTCTTAATTTTTTTTGATGGCTATATGTGAAAACTTGTTACCTTATTTATATAGGAGTCTTTTACACAATTAAATAAAAACTAAAAAGAGTGAATATATTTTAGAAAATAAAATCTGAGCTTTTTGTGACAACCAGACTGCACAACGTTGCAATAATATCAAATAGATAACGACATTTCAGCTTCTCCCTCTCCATTCTCTATACATCCCTTTTCTCTCTTTTCCCAGTGTCTTAACTCTCAATCCCCAATAAAACTTGTTACCTTATTTATATAGGAGTCTTTTACACAATAAATAAAAACTAAAAAAAGTGAATATATTTTAGAAAATAAAATCTGAGCTTTTTGTGACAACCGGACTGCACAACGTTGCAATAGTATCAAATAGATAGCGACATTTCAGCTTCTCCCTCTCCATTCTCTATATATCTCTTTTCTCTCTTTTCCCAGTGTCTTAACTCTCAATCCCCAATCTCCTCCTCGTAGCCTGCATCATGCTGTTCAGTCTGGACTACAAGCTCATGGTACAGAAACCTTGGGTTCTGATCCTCATGACATTCAAACACAGGTTGATATTGACAAACCCTTTTTTCGGATCTAAGAAAAACTTTAAAACAACAGATGATTGGGTCAATTCCAGTAGATTTTTCTTTTAGGTTCTCTTTAGCTAGACTTTTATTAATTCCACCCCTCCTCCCAACATATTTTCCAAATCAAAGTATGGACTAAATCTAAATAATTAGCAAATAAATATTGACAATAAATGGTCTCATGACCTTATTTATTATCTACATGATCACGTCCGACAAATATTCACCCCTTAACGAAAATAATAGATAAAATCCAGTGGCCAAATAAGTTAGTTGAACCAACTAAAGTCTACAACAATCAATTATAGTCCAAATCTGGCCTATATATGTGCCCCCAGGAACGACAATAAAAGATCGCAATACACATCACCGATGGAAGCTTTCCATCCATGCAAATTGAATTTCAAGTGTCAAGTTGCAAAAACTATTTCCATTTACATGTACTCGAGTTATGCTCCAATTGCACATAATGCAATCATTTGATAACTTATACGAGATGATCTACAAGGTTAAGCTAAAGGGGAGCCAAATAGCTTTTCATTTTCTCAAGCATATGAGAAAAAAAAAGATTGTTATTCTGCGTTATCACATGCATCCTTCCAATCATTTTCAACAACACATTTAACATCCAGTTCTCACTTTTATAGATGTCTTAATATTGAGATCATAAGCACGAAATTTAGATTACATGGAAGAGAGAAGCATGTAAATGAAACTAATTAGTAACTTACTACAGTCAGCTAAAAAATACAAAACTTGTGAAGCATTACCTCCAACGGGTGTGTATAGATAATGATAGGTTAAGAAACAAGCATCTAAATCTTTCAATGTTGGTCCCGTAGGTATCCTATATATAGGGTACCTATCAAAGTCACAAAGCCATAAAAGTCAGAACAATTGGAATTACAAAGAAAGAACAAGGTTTTTGGAATTGGAAAATACCAAGCCACAGAAAGCCAACTTGAAGCCAGTAAATCACAACTGCGAAGTGACTTCAGCTCAGGGAAACGCAATGCCAGATCAGAGATCTATCAAAATCCAAAAGAAAGGAATAAGCCGAAGAGAGAATAAAAGATATCAGTATTGTTCCCCTATGAATGCTACAAAGTAAAACAGAACTAGCCTTATCAGCCAAAGGTTCACGTCCATAGGGTTGATCATGTTCAAGATATTCAAACAATAGGCAACCTTGATGGGCCCTATATTCACCATCATCACTTGAAAAACCTTCTTGCAACACTGTCTGCTGATTCTGCTGGCCCCTTGAGTATGCCAAACCCCTGTCACGCTCAGAATCACTACTTCCGTCACTACTTGAGTCCCTACTAAAATAATCACTGTCCTCACTTGTGCGCCTGTCGCGCAAAGAATTATTACATCATTGTCATCCACAGTTGTTTGAAATATTTTCCATATAATTGGATCTATATATGGAATATACAAAACTTATACTGTGAGTAAATAAGTACGATAACAAAAAGAAAAAGGCGCCAGCCGCCACATTAACAATGAGAAAATTAAGTCAAATCCTTGAAATATAGTTGTAAAATGAAATACAAGGCAAAGCTTAGAACTATGCCATGCATGGAAATACACTGCATGAAAACATCGGGAAAATAGGAAGAATCAATAAACTATGAATGCACATGATGAATAGGAAAGAATCATCAGGGGGGTTACAGATACAATGAACCTAAAATCTACGCAGGATATAATGAGTTGGCCTCTTTTAATTACCTAAATTTCAGTCAATATACAGAAGGAAGAAAAGACGAGCTACTTCAATTGAAATACCCTCAAGGGAAATATTTTTCTAACTCAATTCAAAAAACTACTTAATGTCCACCTTTAATTCACTAAACATAAAAAAGTGACAAACGGATGTCAACAACATTACAGAACATCGACTTTCAATACTTGACAGCAATTAGGCAGCGTAAATGATATAAAAGAGCACAACTACAACAATGAACATGGATAATCAGGCCAAAAATATAAACTCAAACCCTTATTCTGCATGTTTGCTAAGCTAAATAATTCAAGGTCTCTAATAATTCCATTGTATCCATTATACCAACAGTCCCATTCTTCTCATTCCCATGAAGATAGCAACTTCATGTTCTCAATATTTCCCTGAGTAATCCTTGTACTGTTAATAGAAAAGAAACGACCACTCCTATTTGATCTTTGCAACAAGAAAATATAACTCAAATGATTCCCACTCGCTCATACCTATTAACGTTCTCTAATCAAGTAGTATGAAGCAGAGAAAACGCAATAGGTGTATTCAAGATAAATATTTCTATTTTCAATAACATTTCAGCAGATAAACTTACATTCTGAATGTGACTCACCTAAAAAGCTAAATATTTCTTTTTTGCTCAAAGGAAATCTAAGACCGATGCAATATTATCGAGATATGCCAATTTCATTGGTCAACTAGTATTACCACATAAAAACAAAATCAGCATTGCTAAAAAAATTTATTGAGGTATTGACGTGAGCATTTAAATGCTAGGCCGAAACTTAAGTTCTAGTCTTAAATCATCGAATCTTCCAACTCAAAAACATAATCACACTTGAATAGTATTGTGCCTAGCAGAGTTCAATTTGCAACGCTCACTCAGCAAAAATGAAAACTAGCAAGTCAAACCAAAAGCTCAATGTTGTGTCCTAGACGCTACCAGAATAAGTATGGCCTCACTTGAATCTTCTTCTAGAAACTCTTTACATAAAATGTTCTTTCATTTTTAGGTGATGATTCAGTCCATCAGTATCTAGGATCAAAAATACAAAATTACTTAATCAAATCCTAACCTTAATATACAAGTCCATTACTACGAGCAACATAACATGTTACATGAATCATAGGTGCACATGTAACATGCCAATTTTTTCAAAAAAGGTACTTCTATCACATACAATATGTAAATCACCAAAACATTACGAAAGAATCGAATCCGGTACTTATCCTTCCTTGTCCATAAATGGTTAAGTAGGCATAATAATTATCCTACTAAAAAGATTATACTTTATCATCAGCAACAATGAGCATTAAGACAACAACTTTTACCCAACATGCACGTGCCGCTGCCACCAAAGGGAAAGCTTCATCAGACAACATCGTTTCTTTATGTATAAGAAAAAAACATAGTTACGTGGGATTCAGTTTGTTTCATCTCGGTGCATATTGATGTAAAGTTTTATTATTTTTAGTTATACCAAGTTATCAATTAATAATATTAAGGGTTAAAATAGTACATTGAAAAGCGTGACAGAAAGATGAGTAGCAAATATTAAAAAGCGGAGAAAGTATATGATATAAGCACAATAAGGCCACTATATCCCTTTCCCACTATAAACGGCTCCATTTATAAGCAACACGACAAAAGATCTAACCAAAAATGCATCTTGTAGATTAATATACCTATGTACTTTAATACAACCACACATCTTACTGAGTTAAAGTAGATTTCTTTACGTATATTTCTTTATAAACTGTTGTAACGAACAAAAATGGGATGTTTACAACTAGATATCCATGCAGCTTTGAAACTAGAACCAAAAAGGCACATAATTAAAAACTATCCACAAATCCACAATTAAAATTATTCTTCATTATTACTTAATCATCCATATGCAAATGAAACCAAATAGGCCACAAACTCCCTTCCCAGATTATCAAATCAGTACATTAAATGTAAAATAAACATTTCCCATGAAAACCGATTCTCACATACTTCTACGTAAACATGCATGGAAAACTCACGAATGGTACCACAAAAACACGGTTCACAGCTCGATCGTTACATCATCCTCTATGAGTTTAAATCAACAAGCAGTGGTTCAAAGTTTGAACATTAAAATTTTATCTTTAGTATGAAATCTAAGGGTACTAAGCAATAGCGTCCAAAAAAACAACGTAACTCCAAGGAGGATCTAAAAGCAACGAGTACTGGCCCACCCTAATAAAAACTAAAGCATTCTAAATGGAATATATGGTAATACAGTACAAGTAAAGGACATAGCATGGATTCTCCACGTTTTCAGTCCATTCTGTATAGAGTAATTGTATAACCTAATCTTCCCAAATTGATCCACCATTGCATTAAAAAGCAGAACACAAGCATGTCTTAGTATTACTAGGATTGTAAAGTAGGGAATAAATAAACTAGGTACTCATTCTAGCATTTTGAGAAATATCAAAAACAATTAGGGAACAAGACTATCGAGTATCATCAGGAACATGACAATTTACCAGAAGAACAAGACATCATGGTAAAGTACAACAAAAGCAGCAAGCATTGAAAACATGCACATAATACTCCCCAACATCAGTATCCAGAACTCACATACCAGTTAACACAATCTGAATGACAAGACAAACACAAAACAAATCATAACATTCATTCTCAACAATTAAAAGATCCCATAATAGTGCCATTCAATACCATCAAAACTAATCAAAGTAATGGTCAAAGAAAAGCATCTTCAAATAATTCCTGATAAGAAAATAGAATAAACATTGATAGTTTAATACCTTGACTTAACGGGTGATTTAGAAGAATCAACGTAAAGTTGGATAGCAGACAAGTATGGAACATAATATTGAACAACAGAATCACTGCCATTCAATACTAAAGGAACTCCAGCCCCATAAACACTCCATTCCTTATATGAATCCCACAAATCACTCAGATCAAAGTAAGGTTGAAACTCCACATCACATGTGCTCAATCCTCTCATTGTAGTCTGCAAATACGCAACATTTTTTATTAACCAAAAAATTTAATTCAAACCATACCAAAACAAAGGGAATAAATCAATTTAAGAGATCGTCCACCAAAATTATTCAACCCCATCCCTTCCGAATGATCAATCATCTTAATTCCAACCATGCATGAAAATGAATAACAGCATTTCAATGGAGTGATTATACCTTCGAAAGATAATGGCAATTCACAGAAGGAGTTATAGCCTCAAGAAAACGTTCAATATTACTCGATGAATCCTCTTCCTCCTCATCCTCGAAATCCAATAAGGCTGCCGGTTCCACTGTCTCTTCGTTCCGGTGTTCCGTTTCCCTGCTCCCAGATACGACATGATTGTCTCTATAATTGATTCCTGCACTTACCCCTCCATTGATAATATCACTTTGAGTCCTTTGAAGTTGATAGTTCTTTTGATTGTTATGAAAATTTCTTCGGCTTTTTACTGGAATGTAGAACCGATCATCACTAGGATTCTGATTAAACTGTAAGCCAGCACCTAACATTTTTCCTTTTTTTATTTTTCTACTATTTTCCCACTAAAAACCCTTTTTGTTTAAAAAACAGCAAGAAAAAAACACAAACCCTTAATAAAAATAAAAATCCTATAAAACCCACAAAAGTTTAACCCTAATCGAAAATGAAAACCGAATTTAACTATTCAAATTATACCACCTATATCCCAAAAACTCAAAATCGAATCGGTAAAATATACCGAAACGATTCCAAGATCAAATAACTAAATCCAGCAAAATGTAAGACAATTAAAACAAACAACTCTAAAAAAAGATTAAAATTGAAGTAAAAAAGATTGAAAAATCAATAATTTTTTGAATGAACTAAAAACCACATGAAGAAATGAATTCTCCGATCACGGATTGAATCAAACAGCGAAGAGAAAAATGAAAGAGTAAATTAAATTTAAGGAGAATCAGAAATGTGAAGCGATGGAAGAATGAGAATGAAAGAGGAAGTAGTGAGGGTCTGGTGAATGATGATATAAGAGGATGGGATTTGAAAATGGGGAACAAGAAAATAACAGATTTATTTATTAATGAATCTCTTTTTATTTTTTTATTAAAATTATTATAATATTATAATTTAATTATATATGACAGTATCTCTTGCTGCTTTATCCCTCTTGAGTTTTGTCCGCCCTCGTGTTTTTGTAGTGTCTTTTATCTTATTTTTTAATTTTTAATTAGTGAGCTTATTAGGAGTAAAGTTTAGGTTATTTATTATAGTCGTAAAATTTGATATTTAAGCTCTGTAAATCAAAAATGAAATCATTGTAATTATGTCATGTACTGTTTGGGAATAAGTATTTCCTTTTAAATTATAGATTTTAATTATGAAATTATAAATGAAGAATTTGAGAATGACAAGGTTTGAGTAGTCATTTTCAAATTTTCAACTTTAACTACTTTAAAAATCATGGTGGAATTTGATCCAAATCTAAATTTGAAAATTTTTTATTCTCAAACAATAAACTTGAGCCAATTTCAAATTTTCAAATAAAATTATTGTTCCTAAACATGACATCAGCGAATTTCAAATACTGGGAAATAAAGTGACATATTTATCTCTAAAATAACATTTGATTAAATTAAATTACCTTTAACTCTTAACTAGAGCTAATTTATCTGACTCATCTATTGATTCTCTCTCATCTAACTCATGTTAATTTAAGTTAAATTCTTCTCTTTGTGAAACCATCTTTAATTGGATCGGTTCATTATATTCTTTAAAAATATGAAAATGTAGAGTAAGTACTACATGCTTACTCGGTAGGATTTTGGTAACCTCAATTAAACATTTAAGATATTGTAAGTAGGCATTAAGAATATGGTAAGTATGCATTAGATATGATGTAAGTATGCATTAAGGATGATGTAAGTAGGCATTAAGAATATTGCAAGTACGCATTAAGGTTGATGTAAGTAGGTACTAAGGTCACGGTAAGTAGGCATTAAGGATACAGTAATAACACATTAAGTTTTAATGGGCTTAATCTGATAGACTTCTCATAGAGAGAATAGTTTTTCAGGAGACCGATATTGGCTTCAACAATAGCTTTAAAGACATGTATAACTCTCCTTTTTCTCTCTTACAAATTAAAACCCCAAATAATCAATTATCGATTAATTCTAAACCATTGTTTAAGCCTTTGTTACTCAGAAATATTGTTAATCGCTTTGAACTTATAATCAAATAATGTATTCCAGTAAGAAATTTTGAAGCCTTTTAATATTTGATTTCAGGTACGAAGTAATCATACCATGATTGTCACTTTAATAATGTCCAAAAACACAATATTATCTGTAAAACATAAAAGTAAAAGGACAATCCTAATATTCTGCACAAGGTAGAGTTCGAGTAGGATTTTTTTCTTGAAAGATGCGGACAAACCATTCTTGTTCCCCTTAAGCAATGAGTAAAAAGGATATGCACAGTCAAAAAACACCCCAGCTGATACCTGCGTCTAGTAAGGATCAAACCCTAAACCTTCTGCTCAACATGTAAATGCTCTATCCATTGAGTCACAAGCGCTTTTGCAAAAAAAATAAAGTTGTAAAACGCTTGTCGACACTACAAAAGAATGCTTATATAGAGACTATCCATTTCCTCGCAAAAGCATCGCTAATGGCATAAAGTGATGAACTTGCGACGCAAGAAACTGTCCGTCGCTGTTTAGATGTTACCTTGTAGTGAGAATACACGGTAGTTACGAATTGATTTACATTGGAGAGAGAATAATGGTTTTGAAGCCATTGTTGAAGCTTCAAAACAAGTCATTGTACGTTCAAGCTTCAAGGTAGTTATTTTTCAGATGGGAGAAAATAGAAGATGTGTTAGATTAACTAGGTTGGATTAAGATTAAAGGTAAGTTGGATTCATCAAAAGTTATTTATAGATTAGTAGGTCATCTTATTTTTTCGGTGACTACATACTGCTGAGACGGTTAATGGCTGTATTTTTTTATTTAAAGTGGTTATAACGCGTAAATATTAAACTTTATGACTATAATTTATAAATGATTTAAAATTTTACATTTTAAGGGAGTTTTCAAAACAAATTTTAACTTTTAATATCTTTTAAAATGTTTAAAAAAATATATAAAATCAAATTATATATAAAAATTTCTATACATCAAAATAAATCTAATAAAATTTAATATAAATATATTTTAACCAATGTATAAACATGAAAAATTATGTTTAAATTCCTGCCTCCTGAAATTAAAACTTTCAATATGGAAAAGTCTTAGTGACATAAATAATATTTTTCGTTGATAAAGTAAAATAGTTATACAGAAGTATAATAATATAATTTCTTTAAAAGAAATAATCTCTCTCTATATATATATTATAGAGAGAGACAACTGACATAGATAATCACTCCATTACCGTAGGAGACTGCTAAGCAAATTATGAATTTATGATTCGACAACAACGATTATCATAACTGGTCGGTTTGGTCTTGAGGTTCAACGCAATATTATCGATAGGGTTGTTGATCATAGATAAGATATGCATTTACTTAGGGCGCGAAGTTAGAAAGGGTCCTAAAATTAAAAAATGCTATTTAATGCTTTAATGGAAGTACACACTTGAAATTTTGCAATTTATGAGTAGTTCTTTTATTATTTATGAATTATATGATACGTCTATATTTTTAATGCTAATTATAATACTTCTTTTAGTTTGCCTAGGGGCCATATAATACCAAAACGGCACTGATTATCGAATATTATCACTAGTATTGCTACACATGGAGATATGCACACACAATATCCTGAAAATAGTGAAAGAAGAGAAAGTAAGGGAAAAAACGCTTCACTGATCATGATTTGATTATGATTGTAGTTTCATTGATTTGGACATTTGGTTATTATATTGGCATCTCAAGAATGTGTGTGGTTTAGTTATGGAAAAGAGTTTGTAATATGGGCTTGGTAAATTGGTTAAATCAATGGTTAGATAGTACTCACGGGTTGGGAAATTATGAAATAGATAAGCTAATTTATATATATAAAAAAAAAGGACGAAATAAGTTAATAATCAATTTATTTCGAAAAATAAGCGTCTAATTTCCAAACTTGAAATTTGGTGCTGTTCGCAGTTATTTAACTGCGAACAGGGCTGTTGACTTTTTTGGCCATGTTCGCTGTCACTAACAGGCTCATTGTGCTCGATGGTGTTCGCAGTTAGTAACTACGAACAGGGTCAAAAAAGTAAACAGGCCTGTTAGCAGGACTAACTGCAAATAATTTCTTTGCCTTTTTAAAAAATTAAGCACCTGTTCGCAGTTAGTAACTGCGAACAGCACAAAATCTCAAGTTTGAAAATTAGATCCATATTTTTGGAAATAAGTTGATTGTTGACTTATTTCGTGATTTTTTTTTTTTTTAAATTCACTTATCCATTTCATATTTTCCACGAGTTGGTGTCTAAAGTGGAATATGAGTCGGGTAAACAGATCTAGTATGAGTCATGAAAAAATGTGAAACAAATAAGCAAAATTACCAAAAAAGAATTTAAAAAATGAGCTTCGACTAAACTTAATTATAAAAATAAACGTATTTATGTCCGAGCCTAAGGTTAAGTTAGTTCGCAGTTATTATCAGCGAGCAAAAAAGTTGGTCAAAAAAGTTAAAATTGTTTGTTTGCAGTTAATAACTGCGAGCAAAATGGAGACAATGTCGTAACATTAGAAGGGACAAAAAGACTAAAAACATGTTTGTTCGCGGTTATTCGGACAAAACATAATTTTCATTTTTTTGTCTTTTTTAACAGTATGACATTGTTTCTCTTTTGTTCGCAATTAATAACTACGAACAACCAATTTTGACTTTTTTAGACTAATTTTTTTGTTCGTTATTAGTAACTGCGAACTAATCTGACCTTAGGCTCGAACATGAAGACGCTTATTTTTTGAATTAAGTTTACCCGAAGCCTATTTTTTTATTTTTTTTATTAAAATTACTTATTTGTTTCACATTTTGCGGTCATGAGATATTGGGACGATTCAATTCAATTTGTTTTTTTTTTCTTTACTTTTCCTTTTTCTTTTAAACTATTAATTGTAAGAAAATGTCATCAAAATCTGCTAGTCTTTTAAAAACAAACAAGTATTAAAGGCGGGAGTTCAATAAATAACATAAAAATGAGAGTTTTTTTGAAGTGGACTACTTAAGGGTGAAAATTTTCTTTTCAATTTTTTCGAAATAAAAATTCTATTATTAACTATTTTAAGAAACTCATTATTTTTTTAATCGTTTTTTGTTAATATTTTATCTCGTTATTCAAAATATAAGATTGTGAATTTATTTTAGAGTTATGTAAAGACATGTTTTAGTTTCTGTGTTGTTCTTAATATTTTATAAGTCCTAAGTAAATTTAAAAAAACGAGTCACTTTTATAGAGGGTGAATATTGGTCTTTAATGGTGTTTAAAAAAAGTAAAATTATTATTTTTACAAGCATTGTACTACATTTTACATGACAATATTAATGAATTGAAATATTGACTCCCTTTCTCGCTTTAAACCTAAACAGATGTCTATCTTATCTATAATCAGAAACAACCTTAACATGTTTAAAAAATTTTATGATATAAATATTTAAGACGATTCTTAATATAAACTACGATAGCATGAATCTAAAAATTAATGTGGAGCAATAAGAGTAAAATCTAAAATATATAAAAAAATAATTCTAAAACACCACTTTTAACTAGTCATCTATTAAAAATTACACCTATGAACTATCCTTAAAAAGTTCGATTTTTATATTACACCAACTTTTAACAAAGAAGCATAAAAAGGAAGGAGAAATGAGCGTAACGATCAATAGGTACCTACAATAATCGGTTAAAATGTGGCAAGGAGTGTTGTCACCAAAAAATATACAAAAGTTGGATTATTTGGAAATAATCAATACTTGGAATTATTCACAACATATGAGCAATAGATCGGATTATTTAGGACAATTTTTCCTTAAAATTAATTATTTAAAATTGAGTTTATAACGTTAAATTTCAAAAATTATAATATTTAGATATTAAGCTGATATAAATTATTCAATCTTAATTTTGAGGGATAGCTTAACTGATTAAACTTTAATATATATGAACCAGCGGTGTCCATTGGAAAAGCAGTTGTTAAATGTACGATCAAGTACAAATATTTGGGATCGATCATTCAAAGGGATGGAGAGATTGACGGAGATGTAAACTGATGTGTGTATTTTATATATTATTTTCTACCATGCCTCCATTGTATTTTCATAGCATTTCTCGCGTATTTTACTCAATTTTCTATTGGTTTTTATGCTTGGTTGGAGTGTTTGTTTCTTATCTATTTTGTAGGTACAAAGCTCTAATTATACTAGGAATCGACTCTTGGAGCGAGATTTGCAAGTTGGAAGGTCATAAGCTACTCAAAGGTCATTTTTGTGCTGACCAGGTCTCATACCCGGGTGGGTTTCCTCATACCCGCCCGAGTGAGCCTCTCATACCCGGGTGGGTTTCCACATACCCGACCGGGTTTGCACTTGATACTTAGAAGAATTTGAAGTCGCTATTTGGAGGAAAAAGTTGCTACACGCACCCGGCCGGGTTTCCACATACCCGGCCGGGTGAGACTCTCATACCCGGGTGGGTTTCCACATACCCGGCCGGGTTGGATCAAGTGGCGTGCAGCCACCGCGATGCTATGTCATAGGAAATTTCCAAGCAGGTTAAAAGGAAAGTTCTACTGGACGGCTATCAGACCTGCTCTACTATATGAGACCGAATGTTGGCCTGTAAAGAAGTTTTTTGAACATAAGATGGAAGTTACAGAAATGCGTATGCTGAGGTGGATGTGTGGGCACACATTGATGGATCGAATTAGGAACCAAGCGTTTAGAGACAAACTAGGAATAGCCCCTATTTATGGAAAAATGCGCGAATGTAAATTGAGATGGTTTGAACATGTGCAGAGAAAGATTCTCGCCGCCCCTGTGAGGAGAGTAGAAAGCATTATAGGGGAGGGTAAGAGGAGTCGGGGAAGACCCGGGAGAACTTGGGATAAGCAGATAAAAGTTGACTTGCGGGAGCTAAACCTCTCCGAGGGCCTAACTAGGGATATGGGTAGTTGGAGGCGTCATATCCATGTTTTAGATTACTGATGTACTCGTATGTTCTTGCCATCTTGCTCCTCTTGTTTCTTTATTAGTTTTTTGTCCCCTTTTATTTTGTAATTGTAGGTGGGTTTACTTATTTTCTTTTATAGGTCTTTTTTCACATGTAGCTACGTCTCTGTATCTTTCTCGAGCCGGGGGACTCCTTTGATCGCGCTCTCCTCTATGGGTATGAGTTGCTGCCGTCCTTCCTTCACCAGACAATGTCCATAGTTCTTTCTATGAACGGGATATATTGGGTTGGATGATGATGATGATTTATAGGTCACATATTCAAGTATCCTTAAAGCTACATAATGTTTTTCTCGTCGTTAACTTTAGGGCCTTAAAGTGAATAATTATGAATTTATGATCTTAAAATGAATAATTTTAATTTAAAGTATATAATCTTAAATGAATTAATTATAATTTCTTAAAAATGATTTATTCAGATCTTAAAGTGGTTAATTCAATATTTTAAGTTATCAATTATATGTCCATTATGACCTTTTTTTAGTAATAAATATAAATGATTCGTTATATAACTTTTTAGTGTCATCAATTTTTTTACTTTAAAAATATTAATTATGACCTTAAATTGATCAACTTAATAATCATGTATAATAAAAACTAAAATTAGGCTGATATGGCTACTCGTAAACGATCTCTCAAAAAAGTTGTTGTATAGGTATTACTAGTGGTACGGTGCAAGCCACATAGATATACTAAACGTCAAAAATCAAGTAGAAAAGTGTCACATAAACAACAGTGGTGGTAGTTAAATGCAGTCCAATACCAAGGAGAAGATTTTAATAAATAACGGTTATTTATAAAGTTAATAAATCACTCTTATGTGATAGAATTTGATAGGGTAAAAATTTTATTATTTTAATTTATATTTTTAATTTTATTTATTTTTAATATTATTATTTTTGCCTTTTTATAATAATTTACAAATCATTATTATTGATTAAGAATTTTTAATTATTTTTGCCTTTTTATGGTTTTATCCTTTCTATGCATCCAACTTCTACAATCCACTATCCTAATGCTGTCAAATCATGACTATTCCTTCCAATAATGTCATTAAAAAAATGCTGACCTAAGCTGCCTCCCTTTCATTACTAGTTTACCACTACTTATTTTATTTGTCCTATTAAACTTGCATCAAAGAGATAAAAGAAAATTTTTCCTTTTTGAAATTAGTTATAATATTTAAAAAATTACACTATTTATTCATCACTTTTAATTTATGATTAATTTTTAATATATAGGTCATAGTCAAATAAAATATTGTTTGATTCGTCTCATTATAAAGATTATTAATATAAAATTTTTATAATTTTTTATTATACATAATTAGAAATATTAAAAATTGAATTAGTGCATTAGATTGCGTGAAAAACAAACGTTTCAAGTAAATTGAAATGGTGGAAGTAATTTTTAAGAAGCGATAATAAATAAAGAAAGATAATGAATTGTGTGGATAAATTAAAAGAAAGTTAAAATGTATGGATGAGATTAAAGGAAAATAATGGGCCATTGTCCAAAAATGAAAATGATGCAAATAAAATGAAATTGACCAAAATAAAAAATAATGTAAATTCAATGGGACGGAAGGTGTACTCATCTCCTGCTCTTAGTCTCCATCGTACTTCCTTCGTCAAATTACTTACAACATTAGAAACATGACGTTATTTATTCATCATTCTTAATTTGTGATTAATTTGTAATCTATAAGTTAAAACATAATCAATTAAGATTTTATTTGATTTGTCTCAATGTAAATTTTTAATATTAAATTTTTATTATTTTTTAATATACATAAATAAAGATATTAAAAATTTAATTAGTGTATTAGTCTATGTGAAAAATTATATGGTGCAAATTCAAACCAGTTAGAGAGTACTAAAATTAGTCATTCAATCCCTTGATGTACCTGAAATTACAAAATCTTTTAAATAGAAATGTACATTCAAATATTTAAACAGATTTTAAATATAATATTTTAAGTCAAAATAATTTCAATTTTTGAGTATATATAAATCTTTTTTAACTTTAAAGATAGGTTATTTATAATAAGACAATGAGGGCATATTCAGCTTTGATATAATTGAGATCATATTACACAAATTCTACTTTTAAATAACATCAAAAATATTATAATATTAAAATAATGGATTAAAAAAGGAGTAATTCATATAGGGATAGTACTAACACGATTTGTGAACCCAAAAGGTCTAAATATATATTCAACGGTCTACAATATGGTGCTGGATGCTCATCCTTGTATAACCAAGCAAACTTAACTACTCTTACTAATGATAGCAAAGGGACAAATAAAGTCAACTATTTTCAAGTCAAAAGTTCCATAAATCTTAAATAGTACTCCCTTTTTTAAAATTTGTCCATTTTATTTTATCACTATCTACAATTAATTTTAATTTTATTTTTAATTTAAATACTCGTCTCATCTTTCAATAATATATCATTTTATTCACTTTTCTTAATTTCTCTGCACTTTTTCAATGGCACAATTTTTATATAGTACAGCTTCACTTCTAATACTCTAGATAGCCAAATTTATCCCAACTTTTTTATAAGTTTATCTTATAAATTTAATCTATTTTTATTTTTAGTCATAACTCATGTTGATATTATTTATGTATTTCTCCTATATTTTCGAAAAAACACTATTATAATTTTTTATGACGAGAATTTAGAGATGGTCATGGGGCGAGTCTGGAGCGGATCTGGTCAGACCTGGACCCGGACCCTTTTTATTTTTTATGGATCCAGACTCGGATTCGGACCCTAAGGGTCCAAAATTTTCAGACCCAGACACAGACCCTACGAATCTGACGGGTCTAGGGTCCTTAATGGGACTTATACAAAACCTCTTTGATTTGTCAAAATTGAACATTTTGCGAGTATTTTTGTGTTTTTGTAAGCAACTTATTATCGTATTACAAACACTTGTTCGAGTCCATAAAATTCAAATACAAAATAATTACTAAAATGTAAAAACACTTGTCTAAATACATAATTAAAAATCAAATATAAAAGACTAAATGAGATACATAGTTTATATTTAGGAGAAAGAAAAAGTTAGGGTTACTGGACACTGATACTGCGGTAGTGCCTTACTAGTTACTGGATTGAGATTAATGAGAAGGCTTAGGCAATCAATATTCAAGACATTATATATTAATAATAAAAAAATTAATATTAGAATTTAGAAATCAGAAATTCATAATATAAAATATAAAAGTTTAGGGTCCGGGTCTTCACCTTAGAACCTGGATCCGGACTCGTCAAATATTTTTTTGGATCCAGATCCGATCCGGATTCGATGGGTCTTAAAAATTAAGACCCAAATCCTTAAAAAAGAGGCGGATCCGGAGCGGGTTTAATAGGATCCTGGACCCATAACGATCCCGGGAGAAAAGTATATTACATTGCTTGATACATAAATACAAATCATTAGCCATTTAAAAATTATATTTTCACCTTCCACTAGGCACTAGTCTCTCCCGTTTCTTATCTTCTCCACTTAAATGGTGATAAAGTTATAATATTCCTCAAATAAGAAAAAAATGTGCTTCACCAAATTCATCTTATTCAATCTCATCATGTTGATCCAATTACATCTTACTCTATCTTTAGGAACAAATCATTATGGGGATTGCAAGACGAACAAATGTGGGCCCTTACCTATAAGCTTTCCTTTCAATATGTATTTCAATGAAAAACCCTATTGTGGTATAGAAGGTTTTGAGGTATTTTGCAAGGATGATTTACATCCTATGATTAACATTTCTGGGATTTTTCATCTGATTCAAAATATTTGGTATGAAAATCAAACTTTTCATGTTACTAATCCTTCTTTGAATGGTAACGATTGTGAAATTAACAATCTATCCTTGCCTAATAATAGGTTGAAATTAGCAAGAAATCAGAGTGATTTATTTGTGTATATGGATTGTAAAACTAGGGTTTCGGGGAAAAATATGGGGAAAATATGTAAAGGGATTGGGGTTTATAAGAATGATTCAAAAATGGAGGATTTGAAGAGGAATTGTAGAGGAAAAGTGATTAGAGTACCTTATAGTGATGAAAATCTGATTGAAGGGAGCGTTTTGAAGACATTGGAAATGGGGTTTTTGTTGATTTGGAATGCTTATGATTGTAAGACATGTACAAATACTGGTGGGCAGTGTGGATTTAATGCTAGTGCTATTGAATTCAATTGTTATTGCCCTGATAGAACTCATGCTCTCAAGTGTGACGTCTCTGAACGAAGTAAGTTTTTATATCTGTTTATGTGTGATTGTCAAAATAGTTTATTAGCCTATTTTAGTTTATTTTGATTTGATATGAACAGAGGAGCGGGTGTTTCTTAAGCCGAGTTACTCTTTGACCAATCGTTATGGGTATGAGTTGTCGTCTTTTTCAGCTCCCTGATCTTGATCATAGTTTTTCCTTGAGCGATGATGATGATGAGAGGATTGTGTGTTCAAACTATTTAATGCTAATGTTTGGTAAATTAGTTCGTTGAAACAGGTTATTGATCTGCTTAAATTAGCTGGTGGGTTTAAATTAGCTGGTCAAACCTATCAGCTATCAATTGTTTGCAAACACCCGTTTATTATTTGATTTTGATTAAATCTAGATTGACCTATGATTCATGTTTATCTCTTTTGTGAAAGTACTCTTAATTTCATATTGGAATTTGGAGGAGATGTTTATGGAGTAATCTACACACTAATCAGACTTTAGTTCTTACATTAATGGGGAGTTAAAGGATGATAGACTTTATTAATGGTGAATAGTTTTAAGGATATTTTTATTTTTCTATGATTTCTAGATTAATATAATAATTTCCATAAAAAGGGACAAAAAAATTAAGATGAGAGGAGTTGCTGAGCTCTATTTTAGTTTTTGTCACTTTTAATTTGTATAAATTTTCATTTTTAGTTGTTTGCACCGATCATGTAACCCTCATTTATGCATTAATTTGTATTAATTTTTATTTTTAACTTTTTAAATATTATTTATGCAATTTATTCAATGTCTGTCCTTTAATATCACATTTTGATCGACTTTACATATTTTTTTAGTAAGTTTTAGGTTGTGAAATTGTTGAAACCATGAATACCGAATTCTTTATGCACCTTTGATCTGTTAGTCCTTTTAGTAGTTGCCCATTTTCTATTTCCTCTTTGTATTTTCTTCTACTCAACTTTCTCTTGTTGCTGACATCTTCAGCATTTGTTTTTAAGCAAAGATTAGCTTTTCATCCTTTCTCTTACGTCAAACTCCATTTTCTTTACTCTCTTTGTCCCGGTGAGATTGAATCAAGGAGAAAATGAATGACTCTTAAAAAAAGTATGAAAAATTGTGAAAATATAATGTTAAACGAAGAGAGAATGAATCGTGTGGATAATATAAAAGAGAATTTAAATGTGTGATTGATATGATATCAAAAGAAAGCAGTAGGGTTCATTTTCTAATAGAAAATACTTTAAAATGAGTGGGACAATTTAAAATAAAAATTGATGCAAATTAAAAGGAACAGAACATAAAAGTGGTAGTTCTGAGTGCATGCACGTAACCCAAAAATAAGGGTAGTTTATCAAGTTACTGTATAAGTCTCAAATTTCTGAAAAAAATAAAATAAAGTGGGCCTAGAAAACTTATTAAGCATTGGAGCTATTGGGCCAAAACGTCGTCGTGTTGTATAAGTTTTTTCAACTTTACTAAACCAATATTACTCATACTATAAAGGTATGAAAAATGATTTATAGCCTAATACAAGAGATATCTTATAATTTCTGTTGTTATATAGTGGTATGACAACCTTATCACTCCGGCAGTTCAGCTACCGACATCATTGTTTCGTTACTGCATTTTTTCACTATAATTCGAGTGTTAAGTTAATAATCATATTGTGCCCTGATAATAGCTAGTATTTATACACACAATATGAAGGTCGTAATCATTTGGAAGATCATACTATCCAATTTCTAAAATTTATTGTTCCTTCCTGTTTGTTACTCTCTCCTCATTGACTAAAAATAGATTATACATCTTTCACTTTATTCAATATGGAAGACTTTGCAAAACCCTGAAAGATACATTTTCTTTTTTTATTTTTCCAAGAAGAATATTCTTAGATGTTCAAAGGGTCTTACTTTCTGTGTGAATGATATTTTTTCAGTCATTCTTTAGAGTTTGTAACCTGATTTTGACCAGATGATTAATCTTATGGATTAATTGTTTATTGTCAATTGGGATAGATTTCAACTCCTCTAATAGGCTTTCTTAGACTTCTTGTTTTGATGTACGCGTTCAGATATGAACATTCAAGGAGATAATACACTTAGCAGCCTAATCTTTGCCTTTGTTCCCTTGTTTTGGTTGGTCCATTATTTGTAATTCTTTGTTTCGGATTATAGTGAACTATATGCACTTCTTATTTATCTGGTGTTACATATGATACTTGTTACCAAAGGTCAATCAGAATTAATCTCTTTGTTAAAAGTAAGTTTGTGTACATCTGACCATAGTGTAAAAACAAGGCTGCATCGCATCGTATCGGCCTCGTTGTATAGGTTTTAAAAAACAACGAAATGATATTTACCGCGTTATATAGGTGTAATTACATGTTTCGGGCATTATCAAGGAATATCTTACGGTTTTAACTGATATTTAGGCGCTACGAGAACTGCATTACTCTTGTTACCACATCACCTTTCTGTTACCTCGATTGCGATCGTTACCGCATCTTTACACTATGCATTTGACGTCCAAACCCCACCTTAGATAGCAGTGCTTATTTGCATTGGGTGATGGGATGTTGAGTTATTGTAGCCTGATATTTGCTTAAATTTACATATAAAAAAAGCTGTGACAGAATTCATGTTATACATCTTTTCTAAAAGGGGAATTTATTGGTCTACCAATACCTTTCAAAAAGTTATGGTCAAGCTATAGAATAGTAAATTGCAGAAAATATGGAACGGAGCAGGTAAAATACCAAGTCAAAGAACTGTTTTATCAAACTTCCATTTATGTCGGAGTTTATGTAATTGATCACAATTTACAGTTCATCTAGTTTCATCAGTTCATTTTCTTGCCACACTTTCCAAAAATGAGTTCTATATATAACCTCTTAAGCCTACTGATTTCGATTCTCTTCTTTCTGATACATCATTCTTTGGCCATTGATGATTATTTTCGAGAGTGCGAGCCTAGAGTGTGCGGAACCAATACCATTACGTATCCTTTCTACATTCGAGGAGAACATAAATCCTTCTGTGGTCTTCGAGATTTCGAAGTCACTTGTAATAGCCTAAATCACACAATCATCAATGTCTCCGGTGATGAATACGCTATTCTTAAGATCCTTTACCAAAATCAGTCGATGAATGTTATTAACAACGCCTTCCTGAATCTTAGTTACAATTGTGATGCTCCAATTCATAACTTCACCCTAGACGACAAAAGATTCGAGTTTTCTTGTAATAAAAGTGAGATATACATGTTGCATAACTGCAATATGGAAGCTAGAAAGAGCATAAGGAAATATAACGAGTTTTCGTGTGTTTATGGTAACAAATTTAAGAGTGAACTTCTTATATATGCTCAACAGATGAACTGGAGAACTTTTAGTGGCAAGTGTGAAAAGGTTGTTGCCGTGCCATATGAAGGTCGGGCTTTTGATGATATTGTGGATGTGTTGAAATCGGGATTTCAGCTGAAATGGAAAGCGGCTAATTGTAGTGAGTGTAGTAATAGTGGAGGACGATGTGGGTATAGAAATGAAACGAGTTCGGAAATGCAGTGTTTCTGCCCTCGTGGTGTTTATGCTCGTACTTGCGCGAGTGAGACTCTTAATATGTTTCTTCTTCTATCTATGTCTTTCTTCTCACATTATCATATTGTTCTGGTTTATATGTTGCCTTTTTTAGTGCTTTAAGTCTGTAAAACAATGAGCCACGGATTACTTATTAATCTCTTTTCTCACTGTCATATGATTCACTAATCTCCTTACGAATCACGAATCAAAAAATTGAATTATGGTCGGTTTTGGGTATTTTAGGGTCATTTTGAGTGAATTGCGAAACTGAAAAACAAATTAACTGGCGAATCATGTTACAATGTCTTTTCTTCTAGTATCTCAACCTTTCCGTAATAAGAGTAACCATTTAGATAATGATGTAAGGTAGTTTTGCCATCGTTTCTAGTTTTACCGCTTCCAATGTTCAAGAACAAGAACCTAAAATCTACTTGCTCTCTAACTAAGGTAATACCCGATTCTCTTGAATATATTTAACCTCCAAGACTTCAGTTTATTAATGAAGAAATTCAAATACATGTCATATACCAATGCGACCATCATTGTGTAGAAAACTCTTTGCAGGATTGAATCGATGAAACCATTAGTTCTGCTTTTATTTCGGTAACTTACTTGGTACTACGTATAAGTCGGATAGATGAAACACCATTGAGTTTCCTTTATGGATATCCTGAAGCCATGTTTTTAATTAGAGGTGTTCAAAACAGACTCAATGACCCAAAATTTACCCGACCTTGTAGTCGACCCGAATTGACCCGACTTCAAAAATGATTTACAATTATGTAAAAAATAATATGGGCACAAATCCGATTTTAAAACGACCCGAAACACATAACCCGAAATCAACCCGATGACCCAATGAACACCACTATTTCTAATTGTAGTCATGCATCAAATGCATATGCCTCCACCCGTAGATATTCGCGTATATTATTATAGGAAAAAATCTATATTGTGTATGAGATGATACCCTTTGCTTTTCTTTTTAGTTCGAGAAATCTTTTCATCCATATCATTCATTCATTTTAGGTTTTTTGCATTTTTTCGAACTCATGGAATTGCTAAGCTGCAAATTTTGTACTGATTATTCATTGGTTTCCTTTGTAGAGAAGAAAAAATGGGGAACAATTCTTGGATTAGGTGAGTATTGTGTTTCTAATTCGTCTCGTATACTTTGGTTTGCTGCTTGATCCTACTTAACTAAAACATCAAGTCAATGATTATCAGGACTTGGAGCATTCGTGTTAGTGCTTATAGCTTTCCTCGCTGTTCGGAAACGAAAGAAGTTAACTTTCGGTAACTCAAAGTTTATGACTCGGAGTGCTTCTGCCGATCATATTGAATCGGATCCTGAAATGGGAAGCTTATATTTTGGCGTGTCGCTCTTCTCGTACAGTGAACTCTTAGAAGCTACCGATAATTTTAGTGAATCTAAAGAGCTCGGTGATGGAGGCTTTGGAACAGTTTATTACGGTAAGCATAAGTTGCATCTCTTTAAAAAAACGAGCTCCCAACTCGATAATAAAAAGGCTAATACGAAAGTTTTAAACCGTAGGAAAGCTAAAAGACGGAAGAGAAGTCGCAGTAAAACGCTTGTACGAAAAGAACTACCGAAGCTTGGAGCAGTTCATGAAAGAAATCGAAATCCTTACTCGTTTAAGGCACCAAAACCTAGTCTCTCTTTATGGTTGCACTTCCCAGCGCTCGAGAGATTTACTGCTTGTGTATGAGTATGTGGATAATGGCACAGTCGCTGATCATTTATACGGTGAAAAGGCTAAATCGAGATTACTTACATGGCTTGTTCGTCTCAGAATTGCAATCGAAACAGCCAGTGCACTGTCGTACCTACACGCTTCTGATACCATTCATCGGGATGTCAAAACGAATAACATTCTGCTTGACAGCAATTTCCGAGTTAAAGTAGCTGATTTCGGGCTTTCGAGAGACTTTCCTAGTGCTGTGACTCATGTCTCAACGGCCCCACAGGGCACTCCTGGGTATGTAGACCCAGAATATCACCAATGTTATCAGCTAACCGATAAGAGTGATGTTTATAGCTTCGGTGTTGTTCTCATTGAACTTATCTCGTCTCTCCCTGCTATCGACATGGATAGACATCGACACGAGATCAACTTGTCGAACTATGCGATGAACAGGATCCAACGGTGTGCATTTGATGAGTTAGTCGACCCAAATCTAGGTTTCGCGTCAGATTTCAGAGTTCGGAAAATGACAACTTTGGTAGCCGAGCTTGCGTTCCAATGCTTGCAACACGACAAGGAATTCAGGCCGTCTATGGATGTTGTTTTAAAAACTCTCAAGAGGATTGAGACCGATGATTATGACGCATTGCAGATCGAAGAAACGGGTAAAAATACCCGAGAAGACATGAAAACGCAAAATAGTATTCCGCCACCTTCTCCTACAGAAGACGATCACGCACAACTTTTGAATAATCTTCCGCTTCATCCACCATCTCCAATTTCCGTCATGGAAAAATGGGATAGTAGATCAACTACACATAGTAGCAGCAAATAAGATGATCCTTCCACGAATTTCATTTTTTGCGCAATCCAAAACGATAAGAGACGCCTTTATTTGAGTCTCTAACGTATAAACGTATTTGTTCGTGTAAAATGAACCATATTTAACCTTGTTGCACATAGCTAGGAAGTTTTGATGTATAGAGACGATCAAGTTGCTGAGCTTTAGGAGTCGTTTGGTTGGCATAATTTATCGAACGAAAAACGGGTAACAGAAATTCATATGATGTGTTTGGTATAGTGATAGTGATAAACCAGCCCGTTGCTATACATTAAGCGAACCCCAGAAAATGTTTCCACTACAAAGTAAGGACACAAAATCTTCACCTTCCAAGAAATAAAAGTTGCAAAGATTCATCCAACCCGTTTTCCCTATATTTGGATAATCTTTTAGTTCTACATTAATATTTTCGACTTGTAACATATTATTTTTTCTCGTTAAGTTACATTATTTGAGTCAACAGTCTATATTTATGACATGAAAAAAATATAATAGAAAAACAAAATTTCAAGGAGAAAATTGACAAGAATAATTCCACCTATTTTCCATTTGTTGCAAATAATTTTATTATTGATTATTTCTAAATAATTCAACTATTGTATAGTTTTTGCTAACAACGCCTTTTTGCTACATTTTTGTAACATTTGAGAAATTAATAAGTTACCTATTATATAGGCGAGGTAGCATATCGACTTGCATTACCTGCGTCTATTGATCGAGTGCATGACGTGTTTCACGTATCCCAGCTGAGGCAATACATCCGGGATGACTGACACATTCTTCAGCTCGAACAGTTGACCCTGGATGACACCTTGCAGTATGAAGAGACTCTCGTCAAATTCTAGATAGGAAGACGCGTGATACACGTCGAGGTAGTGTAGCACTTGTGAAAGTGCTATGGTCTAATCACGTTACCGAAGAAGCCACGTGGGAGGCAGAAGATGCCATGAGACGCGATTATCCCTGGTTGTTTACTCCGGTATTTATATGTTTATTGTTTTATAACTATTGCATCTCCTTAGTCTTAGAGAGTTAAGTTCGAGGACGAACTTTATTCTAAGTTGGGTAGAATCATTAGATTTCAGAATAGTATTAGTAAGTTTGGATGGTTAACATGGTTAGTCGCTGAATGTAGATTCTTATAAGGCACAAAGTAAGAGAAATTGGGTAACATAGTTTTATGATGTGTATGTTAGCTGGATATTTGACTATATGCTTGAGACTTAGTTCAACTTCGAGGACGAAGTTTATTTCAAGTTGGGTAGAATGTAACATTTGAGAAATTAATAAGTTAAGACGAGTGAATTTAAGAGAATTATTAGTACGAGTATGACCTTAACTTAAATATACATGATATAAATTTATTCTCAAGTTAATTCTTCCATCCTTTCCGTTTCTTTTATTTTGATTCAAATACCATAACCCTTTCCCAAACCTTGAAAATCGAACGCCAAGAGCCCACATACACCATCCATTCGAAAACGTTCTCACCTTCTCAATCTTCAAGTCTTCTTCCCCTGATTTTTTTTTTGTTCGAAAATAGCAAGCCACAACTCCTTCTTCTCTTGAGTTTCGGAAATCGCAAGTCCATGATCTCTGAAATTCCTTCGCAATTAAGGATAGCCAACAACAATTCAATAATGGTTGATCTTGGTCACACCGTCAACACTTCCTTTATTTGCCTCTGAAATTCTGCCATAAGCCAAGAAGGTCCACTCTTTTTTTTACCTTATTATGTTTTTGTTTTTTTTGGTTCATTTCTTCTGTTTTTTTAGATGCACTTGTTATTAAAAAAAAAAAAAAGATTCTTTTGATCTTATATTTCATTATGTAAATTATTGTTATTTGACCTCAAATCTTGTAGTCTCATGAAAGTGATGTGATCTCAAGAATTAATGTAGGTATGCTTGTTCATATTAGAGTAGATGGAATTTTTGATGTTTAATATTGGTGGATTTTGAGATTATGGATCTTATTGTGGAATATTTGTTTTGGTAAGATGTTGAATAATTGATATTTTTGAATTGGGATTTGAATGTGTTATTAATAAATATGGGTCAAAGTGGTGATATGAACCTAATTGTGGAATTGTAATTGTAGTAAAGCTAATTCTAACAATCAAATTTGAGTAGTTTTGTGATCTTAAATGTGTAGTAGTTTTTTGAATATTTTGATGGACTAAAATGGTTATATTTGTTAGTTAGATGTATAAAGAAGATAATGACTATTGAGAATCCTCTACTAGAATATAAACAACCTTAGATTCTTTTAATTGCTTAGAAATGATCTCATGGCATGAGTTGTTGGAGTATTAAGAATAAAGTCTTATTTAAGATGCGATGGCTAGGAGGAGATGAAATGAGTTAAATAAACCTAGATCGTAGTATCGAACGCTTTGTTGTGATGTTATGTTTGTTATGCTCCAGGAGACGACGTCATCGAGGAATCTTTTTTGTGATCGCGAAAAAACGGACTTAGCTCCTTGAAGCATCTTTGGTGATTAGCAGGAGTCCCTTAAAAAGGGGTTTGGCCAGACTACATTTTTTGAAAATGTTTTATTAAAGTTTGTGAAATTTATATTGTTGAGATAAATTTGTTTATGAATGATTATGTGATATTGATATGGACAATGGATCGGGCTTACGAGCTGGTCATTGACGGAGTGGTGGGACATTGTCTCCTATTCCCCTGTTTTGAGGTGAATTGTCATTCAAATATTGAATAGCCTCACTCGAGAGTAACATAGCCTCAGAGCTATGGATGTTCCTCTCAACTAGACTCCCTGTGCGCACAAAGATCTAGGAAACCGATGTTGCTTTTAAACCTTTGTTTTGAATTACTGTGTTTTATTGCTTTTGATTGTTTCTCATTCAGTTTAATCTGATCCCTTGTTGTTTCCATCTTTTAGTTGCTTACAGATCGGATCCGGTCGGAAACGATGGGTTAGCGGAGCTAATTTGTGTTCCAAGGATGTTATATTGAGCTGAGCACGTGAGAATTTATAGTTTTGTATTAGGATTTTGATAAATGTATATTAGTCTTGGTTGTGTTGGTTATATTGGACTCGAAGTGAGTTGTATGATTACCTTGTGTTTTAGTTAGATGCTTGGTTTGAGAATTAACTGAGTTAGTTACGTTAAAGAGCTGGTGACCCCTTTGCTCAAGTTTTAGAAGTGTGATTTAAGTTTCTTGGGAAATAAACCCCGTAATGACCCTGTTTACTCAGTCAACAGAAGTCGGGTTGTTACAATTTTCACCGACTACTTTAGATACCTATCACGAAAGAGTAGTATGGGTAAACCAACAAAGAAGCATAAAGAGGAAGAAGAAATGAATATAACGGCTAGTAGGAACTTAATGTAAGCGGTTAAAATATAACAAGGGGTACTGTTAGCAAAAAATATACGAAATATTTAGCAATAATCAATAGTATAGATTACTTACAGCTCATGGAATTATTTAGGAAAATATTTCCAATTTTAAATTGTAAGGAGAAATTGATAGTATTTTTCTATTTAATAGCTATTTTATGGTGAAAAAGAAATTAAATATTGATATAATTATGACTCAGTTGGTACTTATAGACTATTTAATAGGTCTAGATAAATTCAAAATGACTAGATATCCGCGAATTTTAGGTATAATATTCCAATTCGGATTAATTTAAGTTCTCAAACTATTGGAATGAGATTGGATCAAAATCGATTTTGATTAATGGGATGAACTTTGAGAAAAGAAGTAAAAAAAGGAAGAACATAAAAGGTGAACATGATTAAGCGTGCATTAGGTTTTAAGAATGAGATAAACTTTGGTACTTGTAATTGGAGACATCAAATTCATTACTCGAAGACATAATCACCATCTTCCCTCACTCTCATGACACATTATTACAATCATTCTTACCATTTTCGAATTTGAATTTTCTCAGAAAATGTCGTTATTCTCATTCATCCATCGCTCATCACCATTTATATCACCGATTTGAGCTCCATTACTTCACAAATCACAGTACAACACATTAGAGAGACGAGTATTTTGTGTGAGGAAAAGAGAGCAAATCAACAATGGCGATGATCAGAAAATGTGGAATCAGCAATAGTCCAACTCGGACGCCATTACTGCACCATCATAGGCGTCAAAGGATGACTTTGGGGATGCTTCTCGTCAGTGCGACTGACAACAACCGGAAACCAAATGTTCTGTTAAGGCAGGCCTCAATCAGAAGAAACACATTGAAGGAATTGATGTCATCTACAAACCTAGTATTTGATACTAATTTGGTAAATGATCATCAGATTCTTGAAGCCAATATTCAGCCACCGCTGGTAAGCGGCGGTGGTCATGGCACCAAAAAGATAAAACGGAAAATTAGTAAACCAGCAATTCCTTCGGCAGGTTTCCGACTTCGGTTTCTCAAACGGCCATGGCGGCCATTGCTTGATGTTATACCCGAAGGATCACCGTTATTTGATGCACCGATAACAGAGCAAAATGCACAATAAATTGTGAGATTTATTTATCTATGTACTTTTTCTTTTTTTTTTTTTTTTGAGTTTAAAAGCAAGTGATTAAACTATATTAAAGGTAATGTAAACCATATGTAAGTTCCTTAATTTAGTGTATCTTTATACTATGAATGAGGATGAAGGCCATCCAAAGCCACATTCGTTTCAACTGTTTATCGACTTATCTTCTTGGGATTTGCCGGTATTGTTTCTACAATTCAACTCATTTGTAGGTGTTTTGAAATTCATGGAAGACCAGAAAATGGGAAAATATAGTGCAAAAATTGTTACATTACTTGTCATCTATACAGAAGTTAGAATCAGTGCAACAATTGAATCAATCAGGCTTTCCCAGCCAGAACATTTACCAAAATGAAACTTAAGGGTTTGTAAATGTTCTCATCAAAATGAATTTCACTAGTTTCTTCCTTTGCAAGTACCGCAAATACAATTTCGATTTACCTACATTAGAATAGCATATTTCATTATCTAGCGGTCAATTGGTCTTTATTCACGGGGATTGAGGGTGCTCGACTAGGCTGGTCTTCTATGTGTTCACAACCCAAGCCATCTTCTTCTTTACTCTGCGTATTACAGTTGGGCTTGCTATGCTTATGACCATCGATACTAGACGGGGTAAATGGTGTATTCATTGCAGGAGTTGCTACCCGCTTCAAAAACCTTAGTATCATTTCATAACTAGTAAATGTTATGACAGAATTTGGGACTGTTCTCAATAGATTAGTTGCACATCCACGATAAAATCCAGAAAGGCCTTCCACTTGAAAAACCTTCCTTACACAATCAACAACCCCCGAGTAACGAACTTTGTTATTACGAGCTTGTCCTTGCTCTTGAAGCCGAGAACGCACAACCTAAAAAAGCGAAAACATTTAAGGCAAAAGTTAATTTTTTTAAGCAGTTATAGTACATAATCGGCATTATCTGCATTGCCATTAGAGACAAACCTCATGGGGATAAGTCAATATTGATGCTACAATTTTAGACATTGAAGAAGCTATTGTTAGACTTCCGGGACTTAGCTTGTCGACTGTTGTATTTTCTGTCAAACAGTACCAAGCTTAGCAGCGCAGCAAATAGAAAGAAAGGAAAAAGGATCGAGAAGAATGCTGATTAGTATTACCCCTTCTCGCCAAATAGAGCTTTATTCTTTCATATGCAGGGAACTGGATGGCAACATGACTTATTCCTGCCAACGAAGGCAAAAGCCCACTGTTCAAACCAACAAATCAGTAAACATCCACCAAATTGTCCGTTTATTTTGAATATCTAGACTCTAGCATGAAGGATTTGATATAAACCGTATCAAATTAACTACCTTCCCAATACAAATTCCCACACAAACCTAAAGATGAAATATTAATTGGTATTCACTAATATCAACCAATACAACATCTCATATATATAGCTAACAGCACAACGCTCAAGGAATACGCTCATTTGAGATTTTAACATAAATTTGACATCTTGAGTCCTTTACAAATAATGAGAAGTGCAAAGAAGACTTTTATATGATCTATCTCAGCTACAATATCAGTGATTTTACTTCCAAATCCTCAAATTACTCGTATGTTCAAAGCATCAACACAATTCAACGTTTTTCCAGATTACTCATATACAGCTAATACCTAAGTAACCTAACCCTTGTGATAGAAAAGAACCCATTTTCTTAACTCCGTCAAAATTCAATTTGTGCTTATTCAAAACAAATTAGAGATGATTAAGTAGCCTTGCTAATTCAGTCACATATGGTCCAAAGCCAACAAACAGTAGATATTTTTTCTATTCTGAATACTCCCTCCATCCCATAAGTTCGGGACATTTCATTTTCCCACGTGACAGCTTTTGGGGACATGTAACAAACTCAATGGGACAGATGGGAGTACGTAAAAAAAATTATGAACATCTCTAGTTCAATAATTCAAATTTCAAAATCCTCATATGAGGATTTGGCAACTTCATAGTGTATCCATGGATAAAAAAATATTGTAGGTAGAAGTTAATGTGTATTTTTGAAAACATAACATCATTTAGAAGAAGAGATGATAACAAATTACTTGTGTGAAAATTTTTAAAAGCAAGATACTGAAAAGCGTAAGAAAGTATCCCCCATAACGTGCTGAGCAATTTTCTCAAGGAATATGACAAATTTATTTGAACGAGACATGACAAATGAAATATTAAATCGTTTCTTCTAGTATCGATGAATTATACCTGTACAAACCCGAAATTCCTTCTTCACATGTTATCCTTCTCAAGGCGGAAAGTATACTTGTATATGGAATTACATCTGTTCTCATTCCCTGTGTCTGAAAAGAAGGAAGCTTAATGATCAAAGTAGGTCCCATCAAGGTTGAGTGTGTCATCAAAAACCTTTCTATAAAGTCCTCTAATTGAAGTTGTACTAAAACTTGATCATATTCCTCAAAAAAAAAAAAAATGATCATACTTGCAATATAAGTCGAACCAAGTAGCAAACAATTTTTGTACCTATTGACATACTAACAAAACCCTCCTCATCTACTTGAACAGAGCAAGTACGTCGCATAACTTATTGCCAAAGAATTATATATCTTTGGATTAAGAGTATAATAGACAATAGTAAATTGACTTATTAAATTATGTGCACTTCTTATTAATGCATGAAAAATATTTGAAGTCAATCAGAAACAATTTCTCGCTTTTACAAGGGTAAGGTTGCGTACACCCAATACTCCCATGCCCAACCTTTGTGGAAGCCATTAATGGCTTAGGGATGATGGACTGTAGTAATGTTTGTGTGTGTGTATTGCTGCATCTAAAGAACAAGGACAAAACCACTTATAATGATCAATCTTTCACACATCAACAATCCAGAAGTATATTTATAATACAATTAATGCAAGTATGATTACTATCTTCAAATGGTTGCAATATTAGGCCGGAGAAAAATACCACACAAATTATGAGAACGCTCCTGTTGGTTTCTTGTTTTATAATGTCTTCAAGATGTTACAAGATTTATTACTACTAGTTTGTAGAGTTTGGAAAGAAAAAGGTAATGTTGCAAAGATGCCCTGGAGTAGTCACCCAATATCCAACTTACTTGGAGTCGTGTCTTCACAACCCACAAGGGATTAGTTGTGACAGCTGTAGCAGCCCCAGCACCAGCAGCAGCAATCATATTTTTACCAATTGTAAGTTGATCGGCACCATGCTCTACATAGATGAAAGTAGAGTTGTTCGATTTAATGGAAGTATGGAACCAAAACCTTGAAAAATCAGTACACTACATAATAATAAATTGTATAGAAGATGTTAAAAAAAACCAACCATCCTTTTTCAGTAAACCTTTGAGATGTTCATAAACCGGGAAGTATACCTATGTAAGAAATGAGCACATCCGTCAATTAAAGAGATTTAAAGCGTGTATAAGATTGTAAATTGAAACCCGTATTTCCACTTAAAGCTAAGAATAGAGTTGGGGGGACAAAACATGGAAAATATACAAGTGTCAACTAAAGAAATTGATACATCTAGACTTTTTTTTTTTGATATTAGATGCAGAACTTCATGTCAAGGACGAAATTCGACTATCCAATCGTTACCATTTTTGGCAAACAAACAAGGTAATGGCCACTGCAATAATAGACTACTCTTTCTAGGTGGCTTTTTGCTCAAAATGGGCACAAGATGTAAAATAGGCACATACAATAAAAGTCAATATTGCAAAGAGTGTTTTTTGCTCAAAATGATGTTCATATAACATATATTCAGTTTCTACCAATTCCTTTAATCGTCTCCATTGGCCAATTACTTCTCATCACAAGTTTTCTTGGTGTTCTTTGGGCATGTCCGATAAAAACATGCAAGGATATTCTTAACTAAAACTTAAAAGGAAGAAAGTTGAATGAAAATATTTCCTTGGTTATCTACAAGGGAGCAAAAAAAACAATCTACATCATTTATAAACATTGTCCTTCAGAAAACTAAAAGTAGCCCTTCGTTTCCTGAAAGGCAGAAAGTAGGACTTACAACCTTGAACTGCTCGTATCTTGGTTAAGAGCATGTAACCCTGTAAACTATGCAGGATTTTTAGACCGGAAAAAATGCCACATGCAAGGTTTTGTCAAAATATATACACATAATTGTTACTCAAGACATTTTTTATGCTATGATTTGCTACTTTGAGGTACCTTAAACTTGAACTTTATTTGCTCAAAAAATCAGATAGCTTAATACATGTTAAACAAAGTAGGTATCCTTCAATTATCTGCGAAATTCCGGACAAAGAAGGCCAATTCCAAGCAACTCTGATTTTGTAAGTTGCACGATCCAAGCAATAGCTCACTACTGCATCATCCTACAATGCAACCTAGAAGTAGAACTTACTTCAAAATGCCAAGGTCAAAGATGCATCACAATGAGAAGGAATAAATAATATAATGGCCCATTTGGTTGGTTTTTGGTACTAAATGATGGTAATGAGAATTATTTGTAGTGTAAGTTTGCATGACATACACCAAGTCATTCCTTTAATCATGAAAAAGTTTAAAGTTTTTTTTTCACAATATCACATTACCACCTCTTCAAGTCGTAATGCATCGGAATGAATTTTGTGAAGAAAATAACATGATTGAAATAGAATAAGCATGACCATTAAACTTGTCAAGAGATTTTCTTATCAAAATTACACTAACGTTCAATTACCATTTTTGCTATCTAATACCTAGTTGTAGGGGTAAAAAGCACGCTGAAATGTGAACTAAAAAATGCATAGAAAATTAAATGAAAAAAGAAACATAGGTAATTAGAGTATGTTATGTTTAACATGGTTGGATCACATGATAAATCAATTGATGTAAACAAAATAATTTCCAAATAATCAAAATTGTTTTACAAGAACCTTTGTTTAGCTGCTTTCACAACCCAAAAGGTGAGTCTAGGGAGTAAATAAGGATCATACTAACAACACACCACATAGCATATCAAATGCTTTTAACTGTTTCATTTAACTCTATTGAACAAAAGCTTACCGCCCAAGTTGGAAGTAAAGCCAAAATTGTTGGAGAGAGTCCACGATACATCCCACGAATCCCCTCCTTTTTAATAATGTCTTGAAAACTTGTAATGATTACATTACCTGCTTTACACATTAAGTAAAATTATTTTTAAAAAATGATTCAGAAATGGAAAGGAACAATAATTCAAATAAAGCATTATATTAAATACTAAGATAACATTTTGACAGCTTAAGGTGTAGGGAAATTTTCACTCTAATTCCTAGAAAAAATAACATTTTTTAACGATGCTCGTGTTTAATAAGGCGTTTCAGATGATCTCAAGCTTCATAAATCTTTATTTGGGTGTCAACAATGTATAGTCTTTAGGATCATGTTTAAATTGAATCCAATTGTTCTTGCAACACTAACATAAATATTGAAAATAGAGAGTTATTTTCTCCACCATGAACATAAACAGATTATGTTCACAACTCACAATTCATGAAAGAGGCATATTTCTATAGAATTCAATAAAACTTGCATTTAGAAAACAGGAGAACAAAAAGTGATTGTTTATAATAGCTTAAGTTGTACACAAATGGAAGACAAGGTGTCTGCCAAACAATTATAGAGTACTCCTGTTAACTAATTCGATTATTCGACTGCAATAACAAGTCAAGGAATCCTGAAAAAAATACAGAAAACCCCTTACAACCCATGATTGCTATTGAACCACAAGTACTTTTTTTCCTCAATATACCCCACAACGCGAATCTACAACCAATGCAACACATGCAATGGATATTTCCAAAGACCTTTATACAACCTTCTACAACACATCTAAGACCCCTTAACCAACCTTCTGCAACTTACCCCTATACTATGAGTTAAAATATACAGACACTCACCACTATCAAGAAACCACACCAAAATCATCAAATACCCAAACATGACCTATACTTTTGGTCTTTGGGGGACATCATTAGTGTTACTCCTACCCAATGAATATCAACAAAAAAAATTCTCACCATAAGAGGCACCTTAATTTCCATATAAAATTTAGGTACGGAAGCTAAAAATAAGAGGGTCAATAGAACAACCAATAAAAGGATTTGCAAGAGGGTCAATAGAACAACCAATAAAAGGATTTGCAAGGTGAAAGTATCAAATAAAAAAATTGGAAGAACAGCCTAAGCCCCTTTCTTTTCTCAACAGTCCTAGACGAACTCGATCGATACAAGTAGACAGGCCATGGTGCATGTTGTTTGCTGATGACATTATTTTGTAGATGAGACCATATAGGGCGTAATGCTAAGTTAGAACCATGGAGATAAGAATAAGAGTCTATTAAGTCGGAATAAGACTAGTGCGTCAACTACCAAGAAGAAAAGGGCAAAGGGCATTAAAAAGCTATAAGAGAAAGGAATCGCTTCAAGTCGATGCTTCAAATAACTTGGGTCCGTATTTCAGAGTAGCGGGGACATCCCATATTTCAAAGTAGTAAGTACATCCAACAAGATGTGACCAATAGAATTACGTTTCGGTGGTAAAAATCAATGTGGACAACTAATGAAACTGATATATTGATTCATGTAGGCAACCCTAATCTTTTGGGATTAAGGCTTTGAAATTAATGTTGTGGAAGAATACCCTAATCAAATCTGGGTGTTCGCTAAACCTCGCCTAGAACAAAGCTCCTCTACTTTCTAGAAAAATGCAACCACCCTTCCCTATCATGAATCCTATTGAAATATAGAAGAAAGAACAAAACTTGCGATATATACTTGAGCATCCCACTTGTTATCAACAAAGGCCATGTTTGCTTTGATGTACCTATACGACTATGCTATAAGGAGTGACTCAGATCGATAGTAGATCCAAATGTATCAAAATGCCTTCTAACACCATATCATTTGGTCATTCCTAGTACTTCTTGAATAAAATGTTCATCACTTACATTAATCTTCTAGACCAATGCCATTCATAAATCTACACATTTGAATATAACAAAGCATCATTACTCTCTTCTTGCTAAAAGGTACAACATTCATATGGCCAAAAGCAATTAGCCGTCGTGATTCAACAAACAACAACAATTATTGAGTATTGATCACTCCTACTGTTAACTATTTAAACAGGATTCATAAACAATACATGATGTACCACAATCTTATTAAAGCTTCCCTCCCATATACCAAAAATCAGAACAGAGAGCAAAAATTCAACTTTGAAATGTAAACAAATCACATTAAGTATTTAACCAAAGTCATCCATCACATCCACCATAAACCCATGAAAAAAATTGCGAACTTGGGTAAAACATCAATTCTTTTGTTCTATTTCAACAATAACATTAACAAGAGTAAGGTCAAATAAGCCAGCCAATACCTTTAAAAGTAGAAGTAGAAGTAACAGGAAGGCCATGAACTTGTAACCTTGTCTTAATTACATCTAATGGACACACAAATGTAGCAGCAATTGCACCTACAATTCACAATTACCCAATATCAACATCTAAATTTTAATTTCAAAATGCCAATCAAGAAAAACAAAAACCCCAATAAATTAAAAACCCAATAAAAAGAACCTGCAGAAGCACCAGCAACAGCATCACAGATGAGGATTTTGGGTTTGCGGCGGCCGGGCAACGGTCCACCGCCAGTCATCTCGAACTAAATTAATCAATTACAAAGAAAAATGAAAAGGGCAATGGATAAAAGTACAATATATATAGTAGAAGCTAAGAATAAGCAAAATAAAGGTTGTGATCAAGAATTAAAGAATACTTCAAAGGGGGGACTGGAGAGAGAGAAAGAATGTTAGAAAATGGCGGGGTCAAGACGGTGCAAAGGGAAAGAAAGTGGAGGAGAAAAAGTTTAATTGCTTCTATTCAATTGAATTGATGGGTATCTGATGAAAAAAAGCGTGGAATTTCTGGGATTTTGACTTTGGTTAGATCTTTGATGCTCAAAAATGGAAGGTTTGATCTTTGATTAGAGCGAGTAATAGTAGTAGTACGAATTTCTACAGAATCGTGACATCTGGGTTTTTGCCGTGATTTATCTGTCGACGTTATCAACTTACCATAATGCCATTTCTTCGTTTGCACCTACATTAATATTGCATTATTATTATTATTATTATTATTATTATTATTATTATTATTATTATTATTATTAATATTATTAATATTGTCATTGTTATTATTATTATTATTAAATTATTATTTTTATTTTAATTATTATATTTAATTTATTTTTTTAAATATATTATTATTATTATTATTTAAATAACAATAACTTAAAAAATAAATTAATTAAACAAAAGAAATTGTATAATACGAAATTCAAAAAAAAATTTTAAAAAAAAAATAATAATAAAATTAAAACCAGTCGCACTTTTTGTGCGACTGGTATTATTATTATTTTTTTAAAACTTTTTTTATTATTTTTATATTATTATTATTATTATTATTATTATTATTGTTATTGTTATTATTATTATTATTATTATTATTATTATTATTATTATTACTATTATTATTATTATTATTATTATTATTATTATTATTATTATTGTGATTGTGATTGTTATTATTAAATTTTTTTTATTATTATTATATTTAATTTATTTTTTTAAATATTTTTAATAATAATAATAATAATAATAATAATAATAATAATTATTATTATTATTATTATTATTATTATTATTATTAGTATAAATAAGAAATTTTAAATTCAATGGCAAAGTTGTAATTTTTTAAAATTTAGGGTCAAATTCGTAATTTTATTAGGAAGGGGTGGCGATAAAATGAAAAAGGTGGCGAAGAATGAGAATTGGGATTCTTATAATGCACGGTTTTTTTTAGAGTCTACCTTTAATTAGTTCGGTCTATTATATATATTTTTAAATATTATAAGTAGGTATTAAAAATGATGTAAGTAGACATTTAGAATATTAAAATTAGGCATTAAGGATACGGTAAGTAAACATTAAGGATAATATAAGTAGACATTAAGAATACGGTAAGTAGACAATTAATCTTAATGGGCTGGACTTGAGATATGTGTCTCAAAGAGATAATCTCTCAAGAGACTAACTATTAATATTGTTAATCACGCATATCAATATCAATATCGAATCAATTGATAGTCAAATTTTGTCAAAGTTAGAGAGCAATTATTCTTTTTAGAAAAAAACATGGTTTCAATTCTTCTCTTCTTCTTCCTTCAGTCTAGACGGTAATTAAAAAAGTTAATTCTTTATTGAGGTCATCTTACTATAAGACGGATAAAAAAAGACTCATTTAAAAAACAAAAATTGATTTACATTAATTTCCTAAATTGTGTTTATTTATTTATTTTTTTATCTTTTTCTAACAACAATTGTAATTTAGGTCAGTCCAATATAGGTCGTATCACCGTAAAACGATCTTAACAAAGCATTAATGAAAAAAATATATATCAAATGGTGACATGGGCCCATAAAAAGAGTCTAAATTAAAAAGGGAAAATTATAAAAAATAAACTAACTTGCTCGATCCGTTAAAAATAAATTTAACTATTGTTTATTTTTAAATAAACCCACCTATTCGGTATAATTGCTGAAAATAAAGTAAACTATTGTTTATTCATAATTTTTGACTTATAAAGAAGCTTTGAAAATTGTTACATACAATAGCTCAATATTTTTAGCAAATATACCTAATATGTGGGTTTATTTAAAAAAATAAATAATAGATGAATTTCAAGCAAAGATTGATTTATTATCAACAAGTAACCCATTAAAAAATGAGTAACTTAAGTAAAAAAATAAATAATATAATATTAAGAAAAATTGTTTATAAAAAAGTTAAGTTTTTTTGCTACCTGCAAATAAAGGTCTAATGTTTTATTTCTTTCTTAAATATTCAACTATTTACCCTCATCTGCAAATAAAAAGCTTATCGATTTTCTTAACCTACAACAACATATAATTTAAAAGAAAATAAAAAATGTCACGTGTTCTTTTATAATTGGTTCATGTATAAATCAACAAAAAAAAAATCAAAATTCAAATTGTAACTTGAATAACATGTTAAAAGTTGTTTAGCTCTTTATTCATAGAGAAGAGTAAAACGCCAAAATAAATAAAATGTTTCACCTTTATCTGTCCGCAGCCAAAGGTTGACTTTCAAAGGATATAAGAGTTAATTTCTCCAAAAAAAAAAAAAAATTTGACAAATTATAAGAAAATCAAGTTCATTAGTATTTCCCTTTCTCAAAAAGAATTATCAGCTCATCTTCTATGAAATCATCTTACTATAAAATGGACTTATATATTAGTCCATTTCTTTAATTGATTACTTTAAGATTGTAAGTGATCATTTTAAAGTTATAAGTAATCACTTTAAAACTATAAAAAATAATTTCCTTGAAATTATAAGTGATCACTTTAAAATAAAAAGTGTTGTATTGGGTCAGCCCAATAAAAATAGTCTCACCGAGACCGTCTCACTCTCATTTAAAAATTAGTGGAGAAAGAAAGTGTTGGCCCAGAAAAATAAGAATTGGAAAATTTTGAAAAAAATAAGATTGTTTAACAATTTTATTCCAAAAACAAGCTTTGTTCAAACTTTTTTCCCAAAATAAGCGTCCTTGGCTCCAAAGTTAGGACTGGTGTAAACTCACTCTTACTAACAGCGAATTAAAACAAATGCTCAAAATTTTAGTCAAGGGATATGTCGCTGTTACTAACAGCGACCTAATGTTTGACTGGTCAACAAGGTTAAGTCACTGTTAGTAATAGGGACTTCATGTGTGTTAAATTTTCCGGTTCTCCTTCTTCCTCATTTCAGTTTACTTTCTCATTCAACCTACGAGATCTCTCTCTTCTTTCCACCATTTAAATCAACTTCAATCCTTCAATTAATCTCATCAAATTCCAAGTTTCTACTACTAATTAGTTCTGTCATCTTCCTACATTCACTTAAAGTACTAGTTTTTTGTATTTATTTTCTTTTTTCGAAAAATTAGGGTTCACAAATTCTTAATCAACTTTCACATAAATGTAGGTTCATAAACTTGTAATTTACTACTTCTTGTTGATCTACAGCTTATTGAGGTACCTTTTTATTATAAATTTTTTAGTTCTTATTGTTTTTAAAATGTATGTCATTTATAGTGGTCATATAATATCAAACTCTATGAATATGTCAAATGTATTTGTTATTTGTCATGATCTTCATATTGAGGTTGTTTGTTCATGAATTTAATGTAGAAATTGTTTGAGTTTAATGTAGAGAATGTATAAATGCAAACCCTAAATTTGAGTTTAATTTAGAGAATGTTTGAATGCAAAACCTAAATTTAATCAATGTTGTTATGTAGTATATATTTATGAACTTGATGGTGATGTTGATTTTGTACGTATTGTTGTAGAAATGGCTTCATTTTATATGACTGTTGTATGTTTTTGGAATGGTTCAATTCGATCAAGTAGTAGCAATGTTAAGTATGTTGGGGAAAGACGTAAACTGTTTGCATGCAACTCAAACATGGATTTGAATGAATTTAAACATCTTATATGCTCTTAGATTGGCATTGACACTACAAGAAGTACTATTAATGTAAGTTTAAGTACAATATGAGTGGAGAATTGTTAGCTCTTCCGGTTGAGGATGAGGAGGCTATAGATGCAATGTGGGAGTATTCAAAGTCAACTTTTATTCCTTCTTTAGAGTGATATGTAGAAGAGGTATCCCTAGGGAATCAAGATGTCAATGTTGTTGAAACAAATGCATTCCTGAATGTAACTTTTTCTGCTCCTTCTAATGCGCCCTTCCCTGCCCAATAAACCCAAAATCCCATTATGCCATCTTCCTCTTCTCCTTCTAATGAACCCAATCAACTTCAAATTCAAGTCTCAAATGATGATACTTTTAACTTAGAGGATACAAATGAGCCTTGGGGTGATGTTAATAGTGAGAGTAATGAATTCGTTGAAGCTTCTTCTGAGGACGATGTGGGTGTTGACGAGGAGGCTCTAGCTAATGACATGAGCATAGGCAACATTCCAACAATCATTGCTCCTACACCTTATGCACTAGTTCCCCCTCTAGATGAACACGTTGAGGACAACTCTTGGAGGTCTTGGGCTTGTGATACAACCTACACCGATGAAGGAGAGTTTCAAAAGGGTATGATGTTTGATAACAAGGATGCGTTGTTGGATGTTGTTAGATTGTATCATATTTGTAGGAACGTTGAGTACCGAACTGAGACTTCAAATCAAACCGTGCTCACCTTGAAGTGTAAGAGAGCGTGTGCTTGGAGGCTTAGGGCTAGGAAGAGCTCTTATTCACCTTCATGGGAGATTGTTACATATAAAGGGAAGCATGGGGGTTGTGTATTAAGTACTGAAAATGTGTCAGCTTGACACATTCATTTGACATCTTCCGTGATTAACAATCTTATTAGAAATTGTGTTGCTGAAGACCCATCAATTAAGGTCTCTGTGGTGCGACAAATGGTGAAAGACCAATTTGGTGTCGAAGTAACCTATAAGCGGGCATGGTGTGCAAAACAGCAAGCCCTTCTCTCCATCTATGGGACATGGGAGGACTCTTATCCTCTCCTTCCACGCTTCTTGAAAGCAATGCAAGTTTCTAACCCCAGGACTGTAGTTGAGTGGTTCTTTAAGGAAGATAATGATGTTGGTGTGTACGTCCGTCCTAGTATTTGAACTTTTCAACGTGTGTTTTGAGCTTTTAAACCTAGTACCGAGGGGTTCAAGTATTGCAAACCTCTTATGGCCATTGACGGAACACATTTGTATGGTAAGTATCGCCATACGTTGTAAACTGCGATTGCTCAAGATGGGAACAAGGGAATCTTCCCGCTTGTCTTTGCTTTGGTAGAGAAAGAATGCATAGCTGCGTGATCTTGGTTTATGGCGTGTGTTCGTAAGCATGTGATGCATAGTCCAAGTTTATGTGTTATTTTTGATAGACATGCGGGCATTCTCGCAACCATGGAGGAGCTGGAATGGCAACCTCCGAATGCCCATCATAGGTTTTGCTTGCGACATTTGTTAAGTAACTTCAACCGTCAAATGGGTAATGTGAAGCTGAAGAAGATGTATGGAAGGACTGCAGAGCAAATACAACCACATAAGGTCATTGAGGGTGTACGTTTCTTACCTATAACTACTCTTGTGGAGTTCACCTTTCTACCGTGTTAATGAATATTTTGTTAAAAGACGCGAGAATGCAAATGCATGGCTAATAGGGGGAAGTAAGTACACTTCACACGCCACAATAATTATCACCCGTAACATTGAGAATGCAAACTTCCATGAGATCGTCGCATTTGACTACAGACGAGGCCTTTTTCAAGTTAAGACTAGACGTGTTAATAGAGGATCCGCCAAGGGTGGTAAAATACAAAGTGTGGATTTAAGAGAAATGAAATGCACTTGTAACAAACCCTTCATAAATCACTTACCTTGTTCTCGTGTTCTTGCCGTTTGTATTAAAAGACACTTATCGTATGAGCGTTTTGTCGACTCTTGCTACACTACCCAGAGCTATGTAAATACATATGAATCCATATTCATGCCGTTGATTGATAAGAGATCATGGCCTCAATACACCAGTGTTGAGGTGATACACGATTCAGATCACATCCGTGGACTAGAAAGACCTAAGTCAAGGAGGATCACCAACGAGATGGATGAAGGATCAAGGAGACACAACGCTTGTCGACGGTGTGGTAGTGAAGGTCACAACACTAGAACTTTCACGTTAAGGTAAACAATATTTGTATTTGAGTATATAAACATAAAGACTATAAAACAAATAAATAACATAAGTAAACAATTTGAGTATTTCTTAAGTCTTTTTACGTATAATCATAACTACAACTTAGTTATTGTTGAATTGCAGTAGAGATGGATCCAGCAGCTCTAGGCCCTCGAGACCCTAGTGTACTGACGATGCAGGCGGATCACGGGAGCAGTACTATGAGATGTCCAGGTTAGTGAACTTAATATTTTGAATGTACATGTTTATGCTAATATAATCTTTGCGTTTAGGTGTCCGACGTGGAGACCATATACACCAGGCATCCCGACTCTGCTCCGTGGGCCATTGATGCACGGATCATCCCCTACCTTCAGCGAGCAAGGTTGTACGACTTCCACCTCATCGCTTATAGGAGAGTCGATCGGGCGCTAGTCACGGCTTTAGTCGAGCGGTGGCGCCAAGAGACACATACCTTCTACCTACCTCTAGGTGAGGCTACTGTCACTTTACTTGATGTAGCTGTGCTTACACGGCTTCCCATCGAGGGACATGCCGTCTGCACCGTTGGACGCCGACTCGAAAGTTGGCAAGATAAAGTCCATAGGTTATTAGGAGTCCGACCTCCCGCAGAGGTAGCCAAAGGGAGTGCGTTGCGTGTAACATGGCTTGCGCAGAACTTCTCGCACCTCCTTGAAGGTGCTGATGAGGCCATCGTTGAGGCGTATCTCTTATATCTGATTGGTGTTTCTTGTTCTTCGACAAGACTGGCAACAGGGTACAACTTTTGTACTTGACGTTACTTAATGCGCCATGGGAGGTCATCTCCGGTTACAGTTGGGGTTCCGCAGCCCTAGCTTATCTGTACAGAAGACTGTGTGAAGCTTCACGGAAAAACGTGAAGGAGATTGTTGGGCCCCTAATTATTCTCCAGGTATTACTAAATTTACATGTTAACGCTTTATTTCTTAATTTGTTTTTGTGTTTCGTTTACTTACTTATATCTGCAATTCATAGCTTTGGGCGTGGGAGCACCTTCTCATTGGGCAACCGATGAGGAGTGTGGGATGTGGTGCATTTGCGCCACCAATTCTTCCACCCCCACATGTACCGTATGGATCGCGGTGGTCCTTTGATAGACGTACAAGGACCCACACAAGATCGGGTGTGAGGTTCTACCACGATCAACTCGATCTAGTTCGAGCTGACCAGGTAAAAACTTCACTACAACTAATCTTGTAACTATCACATTGCGTAATTTATTAATTGCATTTTCACGTGTAGTTTCGATGGGACTCTTACCCTGCTGAGGCTTACGCTACATTGCCTTAGCACTCAGGGATCTTGTCAGGGCGCGTGGAGAGCCTCTGTACCTTTGATATGCTTCGACATAGTCGAAGTGCATCTCCCTGAGCGCGTACTGTGCTAATTTGGGATGGTACAGGGCATCCCACCGCCTTGTGACACAGTGGTGGATCTCCATCACAACTCACGCAAGGGTCGGGAGCCCAAGAACTGGTTGGAGATCAACTGGCGTCATATAGCTCGTTGGGATCACAGGCTGAAGCTGCTGGCCCAAAGTGCGCCGATCGAGGCTGTAGGCGGATTACATGCCGTGGTTCCTCTCCATCACTCGTCGATGGATGACACCACGAGGTATCATCGCGGCAGCCCAGTACGCTCCCGCAGCATCGACGATGACACAGTTTGTAAGTATTCTTCAACGTTGATTATTATCCATAGAACTTACATGTTATACATTTCATTAATACTTCAGTCTTAATGCAGGTACAGGGCATTGCATCTATCATCAGCTCCATCCAAGAGGAGCCTGTACGGGAGATTGCCCAAGGCATACTCCTAGGGACACAGTTTCAGCACTTCATTCCAGAAGTCGCTGTGTCCGACACCACTATGGACGAGCAGGGGTCATCTTCTCACCATGCCGACGTTCATCTTGAGGAGGTAAACTTAACGTGCTCCGACTATGGTGTCGGGTCTTCATAGGGTGCTGGATCATCACAGTATCAATCACCTCCCCAACCCGAGCGTCATGCGACGACCTCTTACTATCGTAGGAGGCGTCGTAAACCGTTACAGTTAGAAAGGGTACAGGAGGAGGATTAGCATTAGTATACTGTTTGTATATATTGAACATTAGTGACATTTTGTATATATTGAACATTTGTACATATTCAATATTTGTAACTGTAGCAGGAGCGGCACTCTCGATACATGATTAACATTAATAATTATACTTAAGATAAATAATGCGGAAGTGTAAAACGCCGAACTGCTAAAAACCATTTAAACTAAAATTGTTCAAAACATAAGTAAAAAAAAAATATATCTTACAACTGAGAAAATATAAAATAAGGTTTACTTAAATATGATAAAAAAAACAATAAATATAATATAGTCATCAAGTAAAATCATTGAAGCTAAGTCCTCGATAGAATAATTAAAGTTGCGGCCTGGATCGAAACCTGAGCTAAATTTTCCTGCAAAATACTGTCATCCATAATATGGATGACAGCCGATTAAATCGGTCAGTGATAAAGCCGAGTACAATTTTCTCAACAAGCTTATGATGCGATAGTTAAATCATGCTTACAGAATAATCATCAAGCACAATATAGAAGGTTATTACTTATTACTCATTATTGACCTTTACTAAGCCATTAAGTTACATTCTCAATACTTGCAGAAGTTCATTACTGCTACTAAATACTTAGTAACCTTAATGCTTATTTAATCAAGTTCAATTAAGCCTCATAGCTTTACCATCATAGCACATCACAAGATCACAATAATAATGACAACTGATATATGTAAGGGTCTGGTTAGGTGAGGACCGTAGTCCTAAACCCTAACTGTGGTGGGAGTCGTCACTCCTCTCAATACTGTTATGCTCGAGACTTCACAGGATGGGTTTTTCTTGGACCCCTTGTCTGACACCGCATTTTACGTGCCGGCTAACACGGACGCCGGGATTTTACATGCCGGTCCATGGTTCGACGTTACCTTACTATCAGAGTCATACAATCAATATCATGCAATATCAAACAAGACTCTAAACCGAAATAGTTTACATTCTTATAAGTCAAACTTCCACTAGTCAAATTTTTGACAATTCTACCCTTTTAATAGAAACAAATTACTAGTATCTAATAAATTAATATTAACTAAATAACAAATTTTCGTAGCTATATTAAGATTCCTGAGGCTAAACTAAGTCATTATTGTGTCATAAATAATCATAACAGTCAAGGGTAATATTTCTAAGTACTTAATAACATATTTTATCAAATAACCAGTAAAATAGTAAAACGAATCTATCATCACTATAAAAATAACATAATCCGACAAGTTATTAAGGGTCCAAAATCTATATGAAATGAGTTTTCAAGAAAAACAATGCTAAGCATTTTAACAAATTTGTTTGACTATTTTACCAATAAACCGATTAAAATTTATCAAAACACCAAGATGATATATATGGAATCATTTTAAACACATAAGTTTATTTAACTAGTAAAATTCATATATATTTATATTATCATATTAATCAAAAATTTCCATATATATGACTTTTTTTTTTCAAGTGTCCCAAAAGTATTATTGTTTTGACGAAAATATCACTAAACTGGATATGACTTTAATATTACCATATAAAGTTTAAATGACTAAAATAAAATCATGTTGATCATGCTTTTATATTATCGAGTAACCATAAATAAATATCACATAAGGAGAGAGTTAAGAAAATGTGTACCATTTTCCTCCGAAGGTGGTGCTAAACCAAGTAGGAGAATAATAATAGGAAAATAAGAACTTAAGGAAATAAGCTCCAAAAGAGAAAGTCTTCAAGGTTCCAAGCTTCAAAGAAGTAGATCTTCAATTACCCAAAAGAAAATGATATCCAAGTTCCAAAAGATAATACTTGACTTTTCAAAAGTTGATGATTATTGGCTTAAGAAGTGATAAGATCAAGCTCCATCTTCATTTGATTCTTCAACAAATAAAAAGGGTATAAAGTTAGTAAGATGTTAATGAAGTGAAGATATAAGAAAGAATGGTAGAAAGATTTGATGATGGGGGTGCAAGTGATCTCATGGCTAAGGAGGGGTATTTATAATGGGTTTTGGGCAACTTTTTAGTTCATAAGATTGTATGAAAAAGAAGGTTAACTTGTGTAAGTGATTTAGAGTGTGTAAGTGAATGTGTAAGAGTTGGAGTGTGTAAGTGGATGTGTAAGAGTTTGGAGTGTAGAGAAGGTTAACTTGTGTAAGGAAATGGTGATAGCTAGTGTAAGTGATGAACATTATGGATTGATGTAGAAAGGATTTTGATTCATCAAATTTTTGTTCTAGTTTATGCTAGTGAAATGTTTTAGATTAATGGGAAAGTATGATTAAGGTTTGATTATGAAAATATGAAAGTTTACTTAGAAAATTTTAGTTAAAACTATACTTAAAGTTAATAAGAAAAATATAGTTAATTTTTAGGTATAAAATAATTAAATCAAAGTTGTAAAGTTAAAATGATAAGTAGTAAAGTTAGTTTAAGGAAACGAAATTGAAACGTAACGTTTTAATAAAACCGTAAATATAATATTAAAATTTTACTTTTCGTAGTATAAAATAATAAAATAATATTTTAGTGCTTATAAAGAAATTTAAGAATATATATACATTTTTAAGTTTAATATTTGGAAGAAATTACAAAAATCGGAATAAGGTTTAGGAATTAAAGGTGATTTGGATTAGATAACCAAAGGATTAGGAATTCGAAAAGAAATTTCGGAATAATTAATCGGAAGATTAAGATTAAGAAATTTGAGCTTGTTACAGTAACATTTGGATTTTTGTGTATAATTTGTAATATATATGTAGATGTATATATTTTTATCGTATTATCACATGTTTATATGATGTTAGGTACTCATAGTTTTCGGCGATGAATCATTCCGCCAAGAATGCAGTATGAATTTAATCAAAAACAAACAGACAATCATATTCAAATAGGGAAAATGCTCTCGAAAATTCAACACAATTTCATTTATGTTCAACAAATCCATATCAAATTACATAGTTCATTCGTTAAGTTAAACCACCGCCGTTAACTAATATTGCTTCTTCAACTTTCTCATAATTCTTTCAGTCTCTTCTTTCCTATGTTCCATATCATCTATTTGTCTCTTGAGATTAAATACCTCATCTTTAAGCTCTTGTTTTCTTTTTCAAGCGATTTGGTACCCTTCGGAGCAACCCACCTAAAGTACGTGCATCCGAATCCTTCATCCAAGTAGAAAGGGATACCTCATCTTTAAATCATACAAAAAGATCAACAAAAGTCAAACCAGGTCAAGGGATATGTCGTTCTTACTAACAGCGACATTATGTTTGACCAGTCAAACATTAGGTCGCTGTTAGTAACAGTGACATATCCCTTGACTAAAATTTTGACCATTTCTTTTAATTCGCTGTTAGTAAGAGCGATTTTACACCAAGCCTAGTTTTGCAGCCAAGGACGCTTATTTTGGAAAGAAAGTTTGAACGAAGCTTGTTTTTTGAATAAAGTTGTTAAATAATCTTACTTTTTTCAAATTTTCTAAGAATTGGAGGTGTAAGAGGTCTTTTAAAATGAAGTTGGGCTCAAATCGGGCTGGGTGCACTGAAACAAGAAAATTTGAAATAAATAAGTAAATTTAACAAAAAAAAAATTTTGGGTAAACTTAATTCTAAAAATAAGCGTCTGCATGTAAGAGCCTAAGGTTAAGTATGCTCGCAGTTACTAACACCGAACAAAAAAATTAGTCAAAAAAAGTCGAAATTGTTTGTTCGCAGTTAATAACTGCGAACAAAAGGGAGACAATGTCATAAAGTTAGATGGAACAAAAAAATTAGAAACCATGTTTGTTCGCAGTTAGTAACTGCGAACATACCTGATCTTAGGTTCGGACATAAAGACGCTTATTTTTGGAATTAAGTTTATCCGAAGTTTTTTTATTTCTTTTGTTAAAACAACAAGTCTTGTATGAGATGGTCCCATACAAATAGGCCAATTAGTGTTTTTTATGAAAAAAACAATTGATTATGTAAGTTTGAAAAAAGTTTTTTTTTTTTGTAGTTTATTTAAAGTTAATATTGGGCCAGACCATATTAAATTGTCTTACGATGAAACGGTCTTAATAAAGAATTTATCTACCATCAAAAACAATCAGATCAAAATTGCACCAGTAGAGTTTATTATTTTCTTACAGCCAATTCAATAACTAATTATATGTCTCTTTACACAGATTAGTCATATAAGATACAAAACCTAAGATAATAATAATATGAACTAGATTAGTTTGTCATGGCTAATAAAAAAAAAAAGTATTCTCTCTTCAGATAGCGAATAAAATATTTTATTGAATAATACTCACATTTGATGTAGAAAAAATAAGGATAATAAACATTAAAAAATTATTAAAGAAATTTAGTGGAAAAAAATATGGAGAACATAACTAATAAAAAATATTTTAAAAAAATTAATGAGAAATATGTGCGGACTATAAGGAATATAAAAATGTTAAAATAAAGTTAGTGGAAGATTTATGAAGACAATAAGCTTTATTAAATTATTAAAATGAAAATGAACAAAGCTATTTTTATTCAAAATTTGTTATATAAATAGAAAGATTTTTCATTAGAGTAACAATTAGAATACCTCAAAATGACAAATAAAAAACTTTTTTTTAAGTACGCCAACAATAGATGTAGCCATGTAGGATTCTTTGCGAATTTTTGAAAAAGGTGAGCGAAAAAAAAAATTAATTGAATAAACGATTATTCAAAGTATTTCAAAAACTGAGCGTGAAACTCCCAGACCTAAGGTTTGGGGCTGTTCGCAGTTAGTAACTGCGAACAGGTCAAAAAAGACAAAATAGCTGTTCGCAGTTACTAACTGCGAACAGCAAAAAAAAAAATTTTTTTTTTTTTTTAGGTCAAATAGCTGTTCGCAGTTAGTAACTGCGAACAGCTATTTTGTCTTTTTGCTGTTCGCAGTTACTAACTGCGAATAACTATTTTGTCTTTTTTGACCTGTTCGCAGTTAGTAACTGCGAACAGCTCCAAACCATAGGTCTGGGGTTTTCACGCTTAGTTTTGGAAAAAGTTTGAATAATCGTTTATTCAATTTTTTTTTTTTTTTTGCTCACCTTTTTCAAAAATTCATTCTTTGCAAACTTAAGACTTGGTGTTTTTTTTTGAGTTTTGGGTTTCACTTACCCATTCATCTTATTCTTTATATTCATTTGTGATCCAACAATTTTGCTTAAGCACAACCCCATATATACTAGGCATTCATTTATATTACATTTTAACTCAATTCTTACCTAATTTACTTCCAAATTATCTATAACATGGATACAAAATATATATATATATATATATATATATATATATATATATATATATATATATATATATATATATATATATATATAACTCTCTAAATAAGTGAAGTACAAATATTCCATTTGATAGTATAAAATTTTTAGGGTTGATGATTGGGTTAGGTTACCTAAATTTTGAAATTAATTTTTTTTTTGAATTATTTGGCTAGCTTGGTTTGGTTCATGTTCGGTTCATGCTAACTTTAATTATGGATCACTTTTAACAACTGGTTGGTTCAAGTCGGTTCGTTTTAAGTTCGCGTGATTTCATAAAATTTCAATTTCTTTTCAAATTCAGTTGATTTTCAAGTCAAAGTGAGTATTTTTTTATTCATTTTAAATATAGTAAGTTGGGGTTCAAACTGATACAACTAAGAAAAAAATCTTAGCCTCTCTTTTTCTCCTTTTCCCTTCTTAAAATAAAAAATTCTAGCCGTTATTGTTTATGGGGCTACTAAACCTTATGGATGATAGTAAGCTCTTAATATCATTGTTTTTGTTTTGTTTGTCTTTTTTATTTTTAGTTTAATTTTGTTGAAGAAAGTAGAAGTTGTTTGCTCTACTCAGCCTCCTTCATGACGACCTTTACTTCACATCTTATGGAGGTTGTTTTTGTTGCTCTTCTTTAAAAATGTCATTTTATTTTGTTTTCTCTTTTGGTTTAGGTTTAAGGTTGCACATTTAGAAGATCCGTTTAACAAAATTTATTGATGCCTGATTTGAACTATCACTCAAGTGGTATCATCTTTGTCACTATACATCCACAGAGCTCCGTCCAAAAAGATGCAAAAACATTTAATATTTAGAAAAGTCATGAACAAATCAACAACGACATTATTAGTATAACCATATAAAGGTGATTATCATTTGTATTGATATTTTAAATCTTATTAAAGATGATTATTGTAAATATGATATCACCCATTTTCTAATTTCTTTAAAAAAATGGGTTCAAAGAGTTTTTTTTTCCTAAAATGTTTTTTTTTCTTTATCAGCAAAACTACCTATAAGCTCTGAGCTCTATATTGATATCACTTCTTACTAAACTTTTGTTGAGAATTTAGTGTATAATAATCCTAAGTATATAATCACTAAGTACTACAAATAGTAGTTGGACATATATGTATTAAATACAAAGTCCATAAGGGGTTCAAAGGATAGGATAAAAGAAAAATTGGAAAACGGAGTCAGCAAGAAAAGCTAACTCGGCTTTCCTGGTTTTGGGCCTAAAGCCAACTTGACTTTAGGTCAAAACCAGGAAAGCCGAGTTAGCTTTAGGTTCTGGAAAGCTGATTTTGTCCAGTAGAAAAAGCTGAGTCGGCTTTCCTAGGAATGGAGCAAAAGCCGACTCGACTTTTTGTTCTGAGATGACCGTTGTGTCTTTACGTTTCTTTTGATTTAATTGCATTAGATTCCTTTACTTATTCCATATCTTTTCAGATGTTACAAAGGAGTAATTGGGAAGAATAATGCTCATGAATACCTTGGTTAATGGTATTGATTGGGGGTCATTAAGTTTGATCATCAATGGGTGATTGAATGTGCCATGACCCTTTGCTATACTAGAAGTAATATAAATAAAGGCTTGGGGAAGGATGTAAGATACACCTAATTTCGGAATTCTCATACTTGCTCTTTCTCTTTCACTTGTGTTCTTTCAAGAAAGTAATTAACTTTTGTTAGAACTTCCAAAGCTTATAATTCATCAAACACTTGTTGTTAAGTGACATACCCTAAGTACTAAGGGTGTGTTGTGTTGTTTGTATCTCATTGTGAATTTTCAATTCAAAATCCAAGTACCTTTGTGGGAGAAATATCACAAAAGGAAAGTGATTGCACTCCTACAACAAGTATCAAGTTTTCGGGTAACAGTTGTCGTTACAAAGATAATCTTCAAGTTAATTTTTAGTGTATCTTGTATGTTTTATTTAGCCATCAACAAAGAAAAAATACAAATTCTCAATTATAATATGTATTTTGCATTATTAATTTATAACATAACTTTTACCCAATCCACCTTTTGCCCAACTCCATCTCCTGGTTCACTTGCAAAACACCCAACTTCTCTTTTCCTTTATTTCCCTTTCCAATTCACCAAACAATCTCAAAGTCTTCTTTAAACCAATTCTTTAATACACCGTGTTAAAAAACAGGACAAATAAAAATGTGCGCAGTTAATTAATTCCCAAATAAAGAGTCTTGCTGAAAGAGATGATTTACACCAAGACGGTAAGACCACATGAGAAAAACTACCTAAAAACCCCAAACTCCAATATGATAATGAACAATTTTTTAGTATCGGGTATTGGATTAGTCGAGTAAAGAAAAGAGCTTAGGTTCGAGTTTTGGGAACCTAAACTAGCCCAAACCGAATCATAACCATCACTACCAAGACCGCTTGGGATAGACTACCTAAAATACCAAACTTCAATATAATTAACAACTACTATTTTTTAGTTGCAAAAACAAGATAGGTCGAGTAAATAAAAGAGTTTAGGTTCCAGTTTTTAGGAATCGGAACAAGCTCAACTTGAATTGTGGCCATCACTACCAAAACCGCAGAAAGACTACATAAAATCTCCAAACTTCAATATAATTAAAAATTATTTTTTAGTACCAATCAGGTCGAGAAAAAAAACTTAGATTTTAGTTTTAAGAATCGAAATCAGCATAATTCGGACTGTGGCCATCAGACCGCATGAGAAAGACTACTTAAAAACCCTAAACTTCAATATAGTCGAAGTATTAATTTTAGCAGCTCATCTTGTATGAGACCATCTTATCATGAAACGAGTCCATATAATCAGCCCCTTCTTTAATTAATTAATTTAACATCGTAAGTAATCATTTTAAGGTTAAAAGTAATCAATTTAAGACTATGAAAAGTGCTTATTTTAAAATTGTATGTGATCACTTCAGTACCATAAGTGATCACTTTAAAACCAAAAATATATATTAAACTAGCCCAATATAAATAATCTCACCATAAGATTATCTCATTTAAAAATTAGTGTAATTTTAATATTAAATACTAGATAAACCAAAGAAAGATAAGAACTACGAAGAAGACAACAAGAATTAAACCCCACGACTTTAGTGAAAAGCGTTAAATTTCCCAAAAAAAAAAACAAAACAGAAAGCCCAATTAGTCAAAAATCAATTATTTAATATTGCAATTTAGGAGGACTATCTATAATTCTATTTATTTATTATTGTTATTAGTTGGGTATTTTACAGTTCATTGATAGTTTGACATTAATTCCGTGTATTCTTGCCGTATCGATTTTCTCCCCTTCTCTTCTACATTAAGATCACTGCATTTGTGATTTGTCCTATTGTCGGTTCCAGTCATTTAGATCTGATTCCTGACTTCTATCATTCAATCATTTTATTTATTGTTGGCGGGTAATTACTTCACGCTATCTTCTTAAATTATGAAATTTATCTGGGTTCTCTTATTATATTCATAAAAATTCCCCTTTTTTGATTAATTATTTCTGGGTTTTTCTACAGATCTTCAGTTAATTCAGGTTTTTGATGTCACATGTTGAATTTGCTGCATAACCCATGATTTGAAATTCATCATATGATTCGGAGAAAGACGCATACTTGGTAGTTAGTTTTTGGAAGGTTTTGAAGTGGAATAGTATGGCGTTAAGAGAAGCAAGAAGGCATCAATGGCAAGAACAAGGGCTTATACCACTTGCAGCTTTAATTAGTAAGGAAATGAAGAATGAGAAGATGGAGAAACCAAAAATTAGTTATGGTTATGCAGCACAATCTAAGAAAGGAGAGGATTATTACTTGGTTAAGACTGATTGTCAAAGAGTACCGGGCAATTCCTCTTCCACCTTTTCAGTATTTGCTGTATGTAACAATACCTTTTCCCCTTAATTTGTTATCAACATATCGTTATCGTTTGTGACATGTTGGTTCAGTCATTGTAGCTGTTTGAATGTAAATCTGATTTTGATTTTCACATCTGGGTTATTTTGGGTTTAGTGTTCCATACTCAGAGTTGAGGGCTTCCCTCGGTTGCGGCTTCCTCGTGATGAGGGTATTGGTCTGCCTTCTTTCCCGCCCTCCCCAGACCAAGGTGGGAGTCATCGGGATAATGATGATGGTTATAGTTTAGTGTTCGATACTCGAGTTGAGGGCTCCCCTCGATTGCGACCTTCTCGTGATTAGGGTATTGGTCTGCCTTCTTTCCCAACCTCCCTAGACCAAGTCGGGAGTCATTGGCATGATGATGATGATGGTTATTTTGGGTTTAGTCGAGTTATCTTTGGTTTCGATTAATCGGGTCAATTTTAGACAACTGTTGCTAATATCATTTGTGAGGTGATGTGGTGTTATTTAACAAGAGTTGAGTTGCGTTTTCTTTTTGCCTTTTTTTCCCTTAAGAGTTTCTTTGTTGTTGATATGAATATATTGTTTACATTGATCTTTTCATGTGGCAATGTTATGTTTGAAATATTTTGGTCTATAATATACATCTGCATATGATAGAAGGTAGAAATTAGATGGTCTTTTTGCACTGTACTTTTATGGGGATTTTGGCTCTGTGTTGATCCTGTTTGAGGGTTTGATTTGATAGGAAATTATATCATAATTTATTAACCATTTCATAAATTCTTATATGAGATGGTCTCACTATGAGACATGCCTCATACTTGGATTAAACAGCTCAATAATAGAAACTTTTAGCTTATGGGTTCTTGTATTGAGGTTGTTTCAACGTGAGACAGTCTCATACAAGACGGGTTGTAACCATTTTACATATGTATGTGTGATCTACTTCCATGATTTCCCATTGTGTTTGTGTTTGATCTGAGTTATGATTGTTCACATGACTCATGGACCTTGAGGTGTATTCAAACATATAGACTGAATATATAGCTGAAATGCACGATTATATTGATCTGAATTAATGTTTGTTTATGTTGTGCTCATAATAATTTACTGATTTTGTTTCGATCGACTCAAGTATCGCTGCATATTAATTATCATTTCTTTGTTTGGTGCAATTTTAGATTTTTGATGGGCATAATGGAAATGCTGCTGCCATATATACAAGAGAAAACTTACTAAATCATGTCTTAGCTGCAATCCCTCGCGGGATTAGTCGTGATGAATGGCTTCATGCCCTACCTCGAGCGCTAGTTGCGGGATTTGTTAAAACCGACAAGGAATTCCAGCGCAGAGGTTGTTGAGCTTCTTTTTGCTTCTAAACTTGAGTTGCACCACCATCTTGTGAATGCTTCACTCTGGGTTGTTCTTATTGATTTCTATCTTTGACTTCTTATTCAGGAGAAACATCTGGGACAACAGCGACATTCGTAATTGTGGACAGATGGACAGTTACTGTTGCATGTGTTGGTGATTCTCGTTGTGTATTAGATGTCCAGGGAGGTGCTGTTTCAGACTTAACTGTTGATCATAGGCTGGAAGATAATCTAGAAGAGTGTGTTTTTGTTAACCCACCTTATTTTCTTTGATTTTAATCGTCTCTTTTCATTCTTTTTTCAGCTACATGTATAAATTGACTGTGCTGTAACTTGCAGGAGACAGCGTGTGACCGCTAGTGGAGGTGCAGTTGGGAGGCTTAGTATTGTTGGAGGTGTAGAGGTGAGAGTGTTAGCAGTTTTATTATATTTCCCGTCTCCACTTCCAGTTATTATTTGTGCTGAACTTTCTTTCTATTTAAGTGCATTTTACTTTGCACCGTTGCCTTAACAGTACGCTTTAACGTTTACAGATAGGGCCACTTCGTTGCTGGCCGGGGGGCTTGTGCCTTTCTAGGTCAATTGGAGATCTGGATGTGGGAGAATTCATTGTACCAATTCCTTATGTGAAACAAGTGAAGGTAATTTCAGTACCTGTTTTTACCGCCAGTCATTTTGTTTGACAGCCTAATAATGATTTATGTTTATAATGTCTTTTTGCACCATTTTTATGTTCTGTATGTCGGCTCTTTGACTTAGTAATGTTTTTATGAAAGCTATCAAATGTTGGTGGGAGACTCATCATTGCTTCCGATGGCATTTGGGATGCGCTATCATCGGAAAAGACCGCAAAATCATGCTTTGGTTTGCCCGCTGAACTTGCTGCTAGACAAGTTGTAAAGGTAATGCAAATTATTTTACTCGTTTATCCCCCTCCCCGGCTCCTCCCATTACTTGAGTTTACTGCATTTCCACTTCCCATGTGATATCTTTTTGAGTAGTCGGGGAAAACTCGAAGGCACAAAGGGGAGTGCATGATCACTCACTTATAATCTCTAACCTCGAAAATATAAAAATGCAATCTTTGTAGTCTTAAGCATCTCCTGATTATTTTGCTATTACATGTTCACTTATCTTTCATTTATTATGATTGTTGATTAGGAAGCATTACGTTCAAGGGGGCTCAGGGATGACACAACTTGCCTAGTTGTTGACATAATCCCGCCTGAAAATCCTGTGCAACTATTGCCTCCACCTAAAAAGCAAAGCATGTTTAAGGCTTTACTTTTTTGGAAGAAACTACGGGATTCTTCAAACAAATCATCAAAGAAGTTAGCACCTATAAGTATTGTGGAAGAGTTATTTGAAGAAGGATCAGCTATGCTTGCAGAAAGGTCAGTATCTTCCGTCCTTGATCCTTCAATCTTTTTATAATGAATGATTTATGGTCCATGTAGCCACGTAGGTAATCATCCACTCAAAAATCAGCATTCTTTTGTGAATATCAGTAATATATATATATATATATATATATATATATATATATGTATGTATGTATATATATATATATATATATATATATATATATGTATATATATATATATATATGTATATATATATGTATATGTATATATACTTTTGTGAATATCAGTAATATATATATATATATATATATATATATATATATATATATATATGTATATATATATATATATATGTATATATATATATATATATATATGTATATATATATATATATATATGTATATATATATATATATGTATATATATATATATATATGTATATATATATGTATATGTATATATACTTTTGTGAATATCAGTAATATATATATATATATATATATATGTATATATATATATGTATGTATATATGTATATGTATATATACTTTTGTGAATATCAGTAATATATATATATATATATATATATATATATATGTATATATATATATATGTATGTATATAGATATATGTATATATGTATATATATATGTATATGTATATATATATATATATATATGTGTGTGTATGAAGTTCCAAACCACGAGAACCAATCAGCCTGACAAAAAAGTACTATTACTTTTTTACTAAAAAGGTGTTACTTTTTTTTTTAAAGAAAAACTGATACTTTTAGGTAAAAAAGTGTTATTTAAGAAAAAAATTCATAAAAAGGTGTTACTTAAAAAAAGTGTTACTTTTCGGAAAAAACGTGTTATTTTGTATTATTTTTTAAATATATTTTTTTCTTAAAAGAAAAGTAACATTTTTTTTGTCAAAAAGTAACACCTATTCTATAGAAAAGTAACGCATTTTTATCGGGTAGATTGGTTCTCACGGTTGTCATATAAGCTTCGTTCTCATTGGAATTTGAGAATTGTGTTACTTTTTGACAAAAAATTGTTACTTTAATGGAAAAAATCAGGAAAAAAATGACAAAAAGTTACTTTTTTACAAGAAAATGCTACTTTGATAAAACAATTTCCCCCAAAAAAAAGATTTTAGAAAAAAACCTAACGAGTGTGTCAAAAAGTATTACTTCTCACATAAAAAATGTTTATCTTTGGGACAATAATTTTTTTGTAAAAAATACTAGAAAAGAAAGAAAACTAACAAACTGTCAAAAAGTATTGCTTTTTACGTAAAAAGGCATTACTTTTGGACAAACAAATGTTTCTTTTCAGAGATAATGGTTCTCATATAAGCTTTGTTCTCATATGAAGGGGTGAAAGCCTAAAATCTGAACGCACAAAAACCAAACAAAACAAAGCCAGAAAGAAACACCCGAAGACCATGCCAAAAACACAAAGCACTTTGTTCCAAGAATAGTTTTCATATTAGCATATGTTCGTCTAGCAACTCCTAATTAACATAATCTTAATTAGGGCTTTACCTTCAAGAACCGAGTTTCATGATCATTTTGAAAACCCAAGATTGCATAGTTGGAGGGTGATAAAGACAAAAGACATCTACCTCTAATAGAATACATAGTCACCCTACATGACCCATATTTTTTTTTTTTTTTTTTCAAAATGAAGTTCCACAAGTGCTTTAAGATAGTTGCCTTATTCCAGATCACCACATTTCTCAAGTTTTGGCCACCATTCTCATAAGGGAGACACAAGTGAGCCCAAGAAACAAGCACTTTTCTAGAGACAACATCCTTGCCTGTTCAAATGAAAGACCTACAAAGATCTTAAACTTTTTTCTAATAACTTTTAGTGAGAATATTTGGGCTTAAAAGTTAATAATACCCTTAGTCACACTTTTGAGAAGCTGGACCCTACCAGCATATGAGAGAAGCTTATTTGACCATAAATGTAATCCAGTAGAAATTTTCTTAACAAGAGCATCACAGTTTACGTAGTTTTGCTTTTAAAAATGAAATGGCATCCTAGATATCTCAAGGTAAATATTCTATTGCTTAAACAGACATCTACAAGGATTTGGTAACAAACTCCTATGTTTATCAATAAACACAACTCTGCCTTATTAGCAGAAAACCCAAAAGTCCTAGAGAATATATCAAAATCATGCTGTATGCTATGAATGAACTCCCAATCAGTTTTGCCGAGAACATAAGATGGGCGATTTCTAACTTTTTACACTGTAGATGAGAACTGAAAAGGGTTACCAATGGTTAACTGGATTCCATCCCTAAAGCAAAGAAGTAAGGTGAAAGAAAGTCTATGTGTCGAAGCCCTTTACCACATGAAAAGGAAGTCAAGGATTCTGAAACTAGTTCTCAAATGGGGATATAGCGCCTATGTTATGAGAGGACAGAGGATGATCGTCCATGGATGATTATAGTATGATCTAAACTATTCCATTGCACTATAAAATCTGTTCATAAAAGAAATGGTGCTCTCAATTAGAAATTTCTTAAATGGAAATATTTGATGTATATAAAACAGTGGAAGTATCTTTATTAGATGAGAACACTAGTTGTGGCTTAATGGAAGAAGATTATTTCTTGTGCAAGTAATTAGGCCATTAGGGGCTTTAGTTTCATTTAATGATGGTGTGAAGATTTTATGAGTTTTATTCGGACTTTGTTCTTTTTATTTTTCCTTAAAAAATTCATTTTAATGGAAAGGAAAATGATAAAGAGGAGTAAGGGTAAGGGTATGGGTTGTAGTTATATGTTGTTTGGTATGAAAATATAAGGGAAACACTTAATTGATCATAGAAAGGGAATTTGTTACTTGACATAAATGGATGGTAACAAAGTAAGGGTATCCATTACCCTCAAGAAAAGGATTGGGTTAACCTAATATCATACCAAACAAATATGTGGAGTAATGGTAATTAAATCCCTTACTTAGTATTAAAAAGTTCATACCAAACACCCCTTAGTGTCTGTAGATGTGTTCAAAGTATCAAAACTTGAATGGTTATGCTAATTGAATATGGCATCATATGGTGTAGACTTGTAGTTTTGAACATTTATTTAAGGAAATGATCACATTGTTTTTGAGGTTTGTTTAGCTAAAGATGAAGGTGAAATTTCATGGGAGTTGGGAGTTGAATGCTTGAGTAGGAATACAAATGTGGATAGGGGTTTTCAAAACTGGATACCGAATCTAATCCGGTCTGGAAATTCGTATAGTAAAAAAGATGATCCAGTTCCAATTTAAATAAAATTGGTTATCTAATTATTATCTGTTTTTTGGTTTTGTAATTGCTAATTTATGTTAAATTATATTTTAGTTACTTGAATACTTAGACCCTCAGTAAGACTCTTTATAGTTTTTTTTGTCATTTTAGAAAAATGAATATAAATTTAAACAATAGAAATTTTAGTAAAAAAAGTTCATGTAGACATTCATAATTTATGGACTTTTTTCTTTTGAGATATAATTTATTGAGTTAAATTGCAAATTTTTCATTCATAAATAATTGATGAAGAAAAAATTTTTACGAATACCCTAAACAATTGATAAAGAGTAAACATAACAATAAACATTCATAGCAGTAAACATAGCGCGATATTATTTTAATTGTGTTGGGGCTTTGAGTTTTTGCTGTCCTCTAATTTTTTTATAATAATGAAACAGAAAATTAAATTAATTAAAACAAAATGTCTTGATTTTCAAAAAATTGGATCCAATATCCAGTTCAGGATACTCGATCCAAATTATTCAGTTTTTAAACCGGATAATCTGGATCGGGTTATTTTGCACACCGCTAAATGTACACACTTTCTGTCGTTTTTTACGCTCATTATGCCTACTATCTACTCCGAATTCCGAATGGTGGCCTCTTTTTTTGTAAACCAAGACTAAGGGTGTGTTTGAATGGAAGAAAATGGAGGGAAAGGAAAGGGAGGAATTTGGAGGGAGGAAGAATTCCTTGTTTGGATAGCAAAATGGGAGGGAAGAGATTTGGAGGGAAAAAAATTGAAAAAATTTAATGGACACTTTTTGTTAAGGTTTCAATATCGTCAAAGTTGGAAAGATTTGAAGGGATAACTCCCATCTCCCTTATTTTCCCTTTCATTCCTTCCTATACAAAAAAAGAGTTATTTCCCTTCCTTTCCCTTCCTTCCCTTTCCCGTCTCTCCCTTTTTCTTCTCTCCAAAATTCTTATCCAAACATAGAGTAAAATTCTAAATCAAATGAGATTAGTCGAAGTTTGTCCTCGTGTTGTTATATTTGCTTGTTTCTGAATTGCTTTAGATTGGCATGTTGACTCTTTGTCATCTTCTCTCTCTCTGATGTGCGCATGTTGGCGGTGTAAGGTTGATGGTTGATTTTAGGCGTGTTTACATGAATGGATTGTAACACCCCAACCTTGTTCGGGGCAGACATTGTAGATCGACACCATAAACCAACTTAAAATATTTTGACACACATTGTCCTCACTTGTGACCCCTCTTTTTCGGTCACCTATTCTAAGGCTACTCCACACCGAACACGCTTAATTGTGAAGTTCTTAACAAATGAACCTTCTTGAAAATAAGATGCACCTTGTTGATCTAGGTATTACTATTGTGTTTGCGTCTCACTAATACCTGTATTCATGGTGTTAGGACTTCGGGATTTACAATGAACTCAGAATAAACCTTATGAAAGAAAAAGATAGTGCTATGAACCGGTAAAGTAAACTAAAAGAGTAAATTGAGAATAAAATGACAAAAGAGAAATTATACTATCAAAGTGATGATTAAAGAGCGATTACAAAGTAACGAAAGATAGAGCTTGAGATCTCTTAAAATGAGTAAAACCCATCCATCAAGTGTTTTAACAATATTCATGATTATCATGGGTCTTTAATTTCCCTTATTTATAATAAACTAGTAAGCTACGACCCACAAATACATTTTCTGACCCGACCCTCCCCAACCCGGCTCTACCCACCCATTAACAACCTCTAGTTTTCAGTTATTATCATCTGGCTTGCCTTTCTTTAAACATATGTTTTAGTTTCCACTTCTAATTCAGAGTCTTCCTTCTTTTTTTTCTTTTTTTCTCATTTCCTGAGGGCCTTGCTAATGTATTAGCTTATCTTCTATATTAATTATAAATCGATTTGTGTTGTGGGATTTAGATTGGGAGGCGATGATACACCTGCTCAATCAACGTCTGGTCTTTTCAATTGTGCTATATGTCAAGTCGACCTTGCTGCCAGTGAAGGGATCTCGGTACACGCTGGTTCCATTTTCTCAACGAGTTCCAACCCTTGGCAAGGTCCTTTCCTCTGTGCGGATTGCCGAAACAAGAAAGATGCGATGGAAGGAAAACGCCCTAGCGGCTTCAAGTTTCCTTGATTCCGATTGTTTTTCCTATCATTCAATTCATTTAATTTCTAATCATTGGTTAGGTTATTCTTTCGGTTCTTTTAGGTCGAATTAGGAGTAGTATGTACGTAGCAGTAGTTTTAGAAAGCAGGTTGTAGAATTAGATGATATTTTAAGCTAAACTATTCGAGTTCAGATGAGCTGATGATCAATTCTCAAGCATCTAATCTTCATGTACATAATTATTATCATTTGTATCTTTAATTCTTTTTTGTGTTGATCTTCTTTCGACATTTAAGCTGAATTACTTATTTTTGATTATTTTCTCCGATAATTTAATCTACTAGACTCGACATTTGACATTAGTTCATATAATGGCAGCATAAAATCTTCGTTATTGTTGTTGGTGATTTTATTTTGAGAACTTGTGAAGATCGCTACGGTTTTATTGTAATAGAGGGGCTTAATTGTTTTTCCCACTAAAATAAGGATAATTGTTTTTGAATAGGAATTTATTATTTGACCAATTAACAAATTAATACCCAATGAAACAACCGTTAAAAAGAAACTATTATTAAAAATCTTGGCTTAAGATAAAAATTTTAAATTGTTTTAATGTTTATAAAATTTGCTACATTTTATGTTAGTCTGTCTTATAAAATTTGCTATATTTCTAATTTTGATTATGATTTATGACCATGCGTTATTTATTTAATTATATACACATACTTAACTTATTATCTCATCCATTCATGTATTTCTAATATTTTGTCTTATTCTATGTAACACTAAACTACAAAATTAATAAAATAAATTAGTAATTATTGCAAATTCTATGAAATGAAAGTAGTAATATTTTCAATTTTTCAATTTTTTGAACAAGCAAGTGGAAATCAAAAATCCATTATCAAACTCTATCTCATTGTCCATGATAAAAGGTCTATGGTATGGATGAAAGTTATAAGAGTTGCTACTCATGTGAACGACTCGTTAGTAGGGAATAGGGATGGCTAAAAATTATAATTTTACGGATTTATATCATATAAGTTTTGGTTAAAGTGGATATGAGAATAATTTTAATGGTTAGTGATCGAATATATGTTGGAAAAGTCTTATACGCTATGAATAATGGGTAGGTGATGAATAGGTGGTAACACTTATACGTTCACCTTTGATTCATAATATATCAAAAGTATTTTATATATTTTTAAATGTTATTTATTAAATTAGAAAAATTTTAAATAGAAAATTCTGAAAAATAGTTTTGTCATTAATAGTACAATGTCTTTTCAAGCTATAGATAGAATCTTTTTTATAATATCAAGTTTAAATTTTAATTCAATAAATGATTGCAAAATTTAATTTATCTATTTTTGAAGTGAATTTTATCTTATTAATTTTGTATATTTTACAAAAATTTAAAATACAAATAAATGAATAAGGAATATTGATAGGATAAGAAGCATATAATACGATTACATAAATATGGAGTAAATCTAAGGTGACTATAACTAGTTGATCATTGTAGATGATGATGATGATGAGTGGATGAGATTGGTTTATAATCAAATAGACAAATAGTAGTATTAAAATAAATAAATATTCAATATAAAACTTTGCATTGACCCGCCCATTTTACCGGCCCTCTTTACCATAACTACTTATGAGATTAAGTCTAAAAAACACTTTCTAAGTTAAAAAGAAAAAATAAATTAAGAGCCAAAGTGCACGCCATAACCAAAGTTGCATAGAATACCAATATCTCGAAGAGCCCACTTTTTCAATTCCAATTATTAATTCCAGCTTCACACACTCACACCTTTCCACACCCACTACTCACTGGCACTGCTGCTCAGTACTCCTACAGTCCTTACTGTTACTACAACAATTATCATAGTTGTATATTGTGTAAAAATTAAAAAATAGAAATATTATTTAAATTTGTAATTACCTTATAGAAAATTAAAAAATGTAACGAGAATAAAATTAAGCGATAAAACATAAACAAATAAAAAAATTATAGCAAAATAAAAGGAACAAATTAAAAATAAAAATGTTTACTGGTAAAGTCAGTACATAATATGTTCATTTGGGTTATTAGGTTAATTTTGTGTTGATTTTTAAATCGTGTCTTGTGTCTATATTAGTTTTTACATAATCGTAAATCCATTTTAATCAAATTCGATTACAAGGTCAGATGAATATCATACCATCATGTTAATTTCGGGTCAAATGCTTAAGGTCAGTTCAAAATCGAGTCTTTTATCCATATTAATTTTTACATAATTATAAAATTTATTTTTAAGTCGACTCAAATTAAATTCAGTTACAAAGTCGAACAAAGATGTATGTTTTGAAAACAGCATGTACCCTACACTCCTTTTACAAAGCACACCCACTAAGGTAATATATCAACCAAAACAAACACAATCAGAAACACAAACAGAAACTGAAAACCAGAAATGAAAATGGAGGAAAGAGGAGAAACAGAGCTAATATCAATCCCAGCAACACCAAGAGCAACATCAACCCCAGAAATACTGACACCCACTGGCCAAAGATCACCAAGACTACAACACCCAGCTACAACTACTACTACTACACTTCCTAAAGACTCTAAATCTGCTGCTTGGACTCCTTCTTCATTCATTTCTCCTAGATTCTTAAGTCCTATTGGGACTCCCATGAAAAGGGTTTTTGTTAATATGAAGGGTTATTTAGAAGAAGTTGGTCATTTAACTAAACTTAATCCTCATGATGCTTGGCTTCCTATTACTGAATCTAGAAATGGAAATGCTCATTATGCTGCTTTTCATAATCTTAATGCTGGTTTTGGATTTCAAGCCCTTTTTCTTCCTGTTGCCTTTTCTTTTCTTGGATGGTATTTTCCTTCTTTACTTAACTCCTCCTCTTCTTCTTCATCTTCTTTGTTTTTTTTTTATAAATTTGGGCTTGGGCTTGACCCGCATAACAGAAGAGTTGACTGCGTATAAAACTTCCATCTTAAAACCAATTGGTAATAGAAGTAGCCCATCAAAATTATATGTTAGTCAACCTCCCTCTAATCACTAAATCTCTGGAGAGACCTCTTAGATGCCAATCCATTAGTATTTGATTAAAAAAATGTGATATTTATTAATGGTTTGGCCCATTAGAATTTGTCTCTTTCCCCCTCTAATTGTTCGAAATGGGATCATATGTGATGGGTTTGGGTCATCATCATGTTCATGTTCGTAATATCCCCTTATAAACTTTATGATCATATTCTTGTCTGATGAGATAAGAAGGTTGCGATCAGTGACACCTTCTTATAACTAACTAAATCATAAATGGGTTTCCATTGTTCTATATTGTGGTTGTTTCAAGTAAGAGTACACACGCATATTTTGGGCAAACAAATTGTTCTTGATATAAAATAACAATGGGGGTTATTTTTTGTATTCTTAAAGTCTTAAGCTTTATTTCAAGTAATTAGAGTAAAATTTTAGTCAATGCAGAGCAAGAAGATGATTTGAGGTCCAATTTCTGTTCCATGGAATTTTATAATTGAAGACCAAACCAATTAGTCATAACTAATAACCTAGCATGAATCATGCCATAAATGAATTCTAGGAAGGACCACTTGTTTAAATCCTTGTTTCTATAAAAGAAAAAGGACATATTTGTTGGTCAAATCTATATCTCTAAGTGATTCTTTGGTCAAATTTGATTCTTTTTTTCTGTGTAATTTCAGCTTTTTAGAACTCCTTGTTGCTAATATGCTTCATGAATTCATAGAGAATAATAAGCATCATAGACAAATAGCTGGTGCCTGGTAGCGGGGTTGGCCCTAAGCAAGTGCAAAACGTGCTTATGTCTAGGGCCCCCAAAAAATATTAGTTTTCAACAAGTGCTAAGGTTTGAACTTTTCTATATATATACAATGGTTTAAGGTTCATAAATAATCTTTCGGCCCCTAGGGCCCTAGTAGATAGTAGTTTATGCCTTATATGTTCTCTTTCAGTTTGTACCATATGACTCAAAAAACTCTCATATACTTAGAGTAGTAGTTAGCATTTTGAATTGTCAGGCCTAGATTAATGTAATTAAAGGGAATAATTACAAGGTTAAGCAAGATAATTGGATTAGCAAAGGTAGGGGCAAATTCAGCTAGTATAATATAAGCCGAACAATCATTTTTAAATGTTTTATGTTACGTAATTTTTTATTTTTATATGTTACACAATCTATTTAAGTATTAATAGTGTTTATAATCAAATAATCTTGCTCAAGACTGTTCACAACTTAGGAAGATCTGCGCGTAGATTATCCTTTAGTGAGCAACATTATAGTTTTTTATGCAAACAAACTTTTGCTTTTTGCATACTTCCCATGATATTTTGACTTCTTGTTGCTAATTGCAGGGACCAGTAATCATTTATCTTGCTCTATTTTCATTTGAAAGGCCTTAAAGCATGGGACCATTTGATTCACATTTGTCAATTCTTAATTAAAAATGTTCATTTTTTTTGTATATTCAAGACTTGAGTGATATTGGCCTCTTTAGTGAAAATAATGATGGTTTCCAATGTCTTTGTGTAGTTTTTGTCTAACTTGGTGTTAAGCTTAGAGGATATCTTTGTTCTTTGTAGTAACAATTTATCCTCTTTTTTTTTTTTCTTTTTCTTTAGGCTCTCCCCATGAGTTCCTTTTCCATAGTACATAGTTTGATACTATCATTCCTTAGGTTTCGAGTTGGACCCTTCACTAGTCAAAAAAGTTTTATTAGTAATTCTTATATGTATCTTTTCTTCTAACAAAAGATACAAATAACCTGTTATTTGTAACATTTATTTGAACCAAAGATACAAATAATTGTTATTTATATATTTGATTTTCAAACAATTCAAATAACCACCTTAAAATCAAGATGCAAATAAGGATATTTCTACTAGTGCTTGGAATGTAGCACCATTGATTGTATCTATGACGATTTGACGCTCAGAATGTGGGCTCTCTAGTATCTTATCTACATCAGCTAGAGGTGTTTATTCAGGTCGTCGGGTCAGATGTTTCGGGTCGGTTTAAAATCGGATCTTATGTCCACATTGCTTTTTACATTATTTTAAATTCATTTTGAAGTCGGGTTCGGTTCCAAAGTCGGGTAAATATCGGATCTTTAGGTCTATTTTGAACACCTTTTGCACCAGCCATGTAACACATTTGCATGGTATAGTTACCTACTAGCCCATATATGAAATCCCAATCTCCATAATGGGCATCAGCTGTGTACTGCATGAACTGATGTTATTCAAAATGCAAATAACATTTGATAATTTCACGATTTCTTGATGGCATAACAAATATTTATATGCATCGCAGGGGTTGGGGTATATTTTCATTGACGATAGCCTTCTTCTGGCAACTATACACGCTTTGGGTTCTGGTTCAACTACATGAAGCTGTGCCAGGGAAAAGATACAACAGATACATCGAATTGGCACAAGCTGCATTTGGTAAGTATGTATATTGATTGCGTAATCTAATTGTGCAATCAACTCATATCAGCTTAAGCGTTTGATTGGGTTGGTTCCTTGATATGATATTAGAAGCCAACGTGACAAGATGCCACGTGTTCAAATCTCAACCACCCCTCATTTAAAGTGAAATATTTAGCACCAAGTATGAGGAGGGTATGTGCTGCATTTACCCTTCTAGCCAAAGGGCTCTCGTGTGAGGGGCGTGTTAGAGTATATAACGTATCTTAGCGCCTCACCCATCAGCTTAAGCTCTTGGTTGAATTGGTTTCTTGACATGGTATCAGAAGCCAGCATGACAAGATATCACGAGTTCTAATCTCAACCGGCTATTATTTACAGTGTAATATTTAGTGACAGGTATGAGGAGGGTCTAAGTTGCATATACGGATATACCCTTTAGTCCAAAGGGCTCTCGTGTGAGTGGCGTGTTAGAGTGTATAACATATCTTGGCGCCTGAACCATTAATTTAAGCTTTTGGTTGAGTTTCGGAAAATATTATTTACCAGCTTACCAGCTAGTATTCAGTCATTTTATTGACTATGCAGGGGAAAAATTAGGTGTATGGCTTGCACTCTTTCCAACAGTATATTTGTCTGCTGGAACTGCAACGGCTATAATACTTGTCGGAGGAGAGACTATGAAACTGTTTTTTCATATTGTCTGTGGTCCGCTTTGCTCATCTAACCCTCTAACAACTGTTGAGTGGTACCTTGTTTTCACTTCATTGTGCATCGTTCTATCACAACTTCCGAATCTTAATTCAATAGCAGGACTCTCACTCGTTGGGGCTATAACCGCCATCATCTACTCTACGATGATTTGGGTGCTTTCGGTGAGTCAGCCTAGGCCACCACAAATCTCTTATGAGCCGATGTCACTTCCTTCTGCATCGGCTTCTTTGTTTTCGGTTCTGAATGCTCTTGGAATAATAGCCTTTGCATTCCGAGGCCACAATTTGGCCTTGGAGATACAGGTATGGAATTTTCACATTGTTAAGTTTCGGCTAAATTGGTTCTATTAAGCGAATTACTAGTGAAATCATAATGAAAAAAACCATAAACCGATGATACGTTGGATTACTAAAAGTCTAAACGTGTGAAATATGCGTAATTACGAAATTTTATTGCACAGTGAAAATAAATAATTACCTTAAAAATTGTAATGTTGATTATGTGACATTATGACATACGATGATTTAGTGCGGGTTAACCCTCTCTTGCATAAAGGAGGGCTTATCTGTGCTGATGTCAAATGAAAAGTAGGGACTCTAATCTTTTGGGGTTAAGGTTCAGGCATTGTTGTATGACCTTCTTATAAGGTTTGCAAATAATCTTATCGTTTAAATCGGGTTGTTCTTTATATGTTTGAACTCATTGAACTTTGTTGTTCCAGGCTACCATGCCATCAACTTTTAAGCATCCAGCTCATGTGCCGATGTGGAAGGGAGCTAAAGTTGCATATTTTTTCATCGCGATGTGCCTATTTCCTATGGCAATCGGAGGGTATTGGGCTTACGGGAACCTAGTAAGTCCTTGTCGTTTACATATCTAATAATTTCACCTCAATGAATGCACATGTGCATATCATACATTATACTCCATATTATACAAAAAAGTTTGAAAAATTTTAAATGTCATCTGTTAAAGAGGGTTTGCCAAATAAAACTTATTTATTAGCTAAAAAACATGACAAGACATTTAATTTTGACCAATATCTCTATTATTAAAATATCTTTGTCTTGCATTTGTTTATAGCGAAATTGAGTAAATTAGAGAATATAAAAATACTACATAATATATTGTGGACAATTTCTAAAGTTACTGAGTTAATTTATACATATAACTATAAAATTGAATGTTTCCACTACATAATATCGTTGGCTTTATTTTTTGTAAATATTATGATATGAAGTACGTTTATAAATGTCGATGCTAATAAATCGTGCATAGCACGGGTTTCTACACTAGTAACTTATAATGTTAATGTTTATGATAATTTTTCTTACGAGTAGATGGGCATGGGTTTTGGATCCTAAAGGTCTAAACCCGATCCAACCCTAGTTTCTAAACTATAAAGTAAACTGAACGCAATTCCAGCTACACATGCCTTCAGGTGGGTCTTGTTGGACCCGACCCATACCCATCCCTACCTAAAGCGTGAGCATGTCGACCTCCACTTAACCAATTTTATACACAACATTTATGAAACTATGATGCCATAAACTGAACGCGATTCCTGCCACAGATGCCTTCAGGTGGGATGCTGACCGCTATATACGCATTCCATAGTCACGACATTGCAAGAGGTCTACTAGCAGTCGCATTCCTTTTGGTTGTATTCAACTGTTTGAGCAGCTTCCAAATATACTCGATGCCTGTATTTGATAGCTTTGAAGCCAGTTACACGAGCCATACTAATCGTCCGTGCTCAATATGGGTTAGGTCGGGATTTAGAGTATTCTACGGATTTGTGTCGCTCCTCATTGGTGTGGCTTTCCCGTTCCTGTCGAGCCTTGCGGGTCTGTTGGGAGGACTTACTCTCCCGGTGACATTTGCTTACCCTTGCTTCATGTGGGTGCTTCTAAAGCAACCCCCAAAACATAGTGCTAGTTGGTATTTCAACTGGATTTTAGGATGGTTGGGAATTGCTTTTAGCCTTGCATTTTCTATTGGAGGAATTTGGAGTATCATAACTAATGGGCTTAAGTTAAAGTTCTTCAAGCCAAGTTAAAAGAAGGCAAGGTTTATGATGTAATCTTATGTTTGAATGTGAACTGTGAGGACACAAACAATGTGCTTTTTTTTTTTTTTTTTTTTTTTTTTTTTTTTTTTTGTGTGATGTAAATTTTGAGATTAGTTTTGGTTCAATGAAAGGAAAAAATATGTGAGTTTTCTTATGTGTTGTTTTTGTTATCATGGTTTTGGTTGTATAATACTCCCTCTGAATCAATTTAGTTGTCTCATTTTCTTATTTGGCAAAGTCTTTTTAGTTGTCTCATTTCTATTTTTGTTAATCTTTTTTTACCTAAATATCCTTAATTCACACAAGTAATTACTAATATATCCCCATATACCTTACTTACCCAACTACCCTTCACTACTTACGCTTTACTACTTACCCTTTTTAATGGACCCCACACTATCCTTAATAACCGTGCTCAAGCAAATGGGACATCTAAATTGGTTCGGAGGGAGTATCTTGTAAACATATGCTGGTTATCTAGCCTTTCTAATAGGGTGGTAGTGGGCTGGGTTAGGTGAAGGACAGTGTATACACGGCACATATTTATTAATTTTTAATTCGATTTGAAATTTAGCATGATTTTATTTAAAATTAGTGGGTGAATAGGTTTAAGATTTTCATTTTTCCAAAATTATTACAGTAAATGTGAAGTATTTTTTGGCTTTCTTGATAAATAACAAACCATTTAGATCATTAGATGTTTAAAAGTTATTGTAAGGGGGTGTTTATAGTTTATTAAGTAATTTTTGCTTGCTTTGGCATAAATAAATAGTTGAATGGTTGATCCATTTAACACTAGTGTTTAGTAAACTAGCTTAAAAAATTTGTTATGATCAATTAACAAGCTACCTCTAGTTGCATATTGAAATCAGCTAGTCAAATCAATTAATAAAATTAAATTGTCAAATTAGCTATTAGTTATTTGCTAATCACTCTCAAATATTTTTTAATCAGACCAATAAATAATAGAATTTTCAAAATCGATTTGTGTTTTTGTTTTAGAAAGAAAAATGGTTAGTTCTTGTAATTAGATTGATCTCATGATTTGCATTGTATAACTACACTACGACTATTAAATTTAAATCCGACCTAATCCAAAACTCGACTGACAATTAGTAGGTCAGAGCTTGGAAAGTTTGATTCAATTGATTGGTAATTCCAAAAATATCATAATAAATTGAGTCACTCGTTCATAACTTAAATTTGATGGTTCTCGGATGTTTTCTTAATTTTGTCAACTTTTTCAATTTCATATAGTTATTTTTAGTCCAAATACTTTTAATTTTTATGTTTTGAATCAACATTTATTTGTTGTAAATTTAAAATTAATAGAGTTTTTTTATCATGGGGTGTTTGATAAATGCCTTTATGTTGGTTTTTTGACTTTTATATTTTTTGTCTGTCAAAAACAAAAAACATTTTTGATAAATGATTCTACAACTTTTAAGCCAAAATAAAAAGGTAAATTATTGTCTTTTTTCTTTTGCTTTTGACCTGTTGACTCACTTTTTAATTAATAAATAGATAACTAATAATACCTAATTTTATCAAATATTTCCTTAAACAAATGACAGCATACCCCATTTGTACCTATTATTAGTATTTTGATATGTTGTAGGCAAATATTTGATAAAGGTTAGATTATTAGAACATAATCCAAAAATTGGATTATTCACATTGAATTAGGGAAAGATTGGATTATTAATGTTAATTTTTTCCTAAAAAAACCAACAGTCAACGATCAACGGTCATTTGTAAACATCCTATATTTATATGTATCTATTTTTTTGGAAAAAACAATTAAATATCTTTTTAGAAAGTTTGACCTATTGGATCGATTTATATTCAACACACCTAACTCCAAACCAACTCTATGACCTGGCTTGAAATTGACTCAAAAATTCATCCCGACGACTTTGATGGTTCTAAGAACAACCCAGCCAATAAATACCGGTGGTGGTTGGGTTCTTTATATGAAACCCAGTTTCAGTGACGCGAGTAGCAATGCTCTGTATGGACTATGAATCGAGCGGATCCAATTTATTATGTTTAAACCCGGCAGATCCAATTGGTACTGGGTTGGGGATCCATTATCGGCGAACAACATAGGCCCTAGAGTAGAGGTGAATTTTTTGTACCGTTGGCAAGTGTTTTGTCCCATCTTTTTAACAGTTTTTCCTTGCACAAATTTGAAAATAAAAAATAGTTATTCTTGGGAAAGACCATCTCTAAGAGAGACGACCTTAAAACAAGAAGCCTATATATATTCAACGTCTCTCATTAAAATCGTCTCTCACAATAATTTGTAAATAAAAAATAAGCAATTTAAAATTTGTGTCAAATTTCAATAAATCATAAAATATAGTCCACCTTGATGAGGAACATTATTATTATTATTATTATTATTATTATTATTATTATTATTATTATTATTATTATTATTATTATTATTATTACCATATTAAAATTTCAATTCTAATTTATGATATTACGTTTTTACCATTTATAAAAACATATGACCGATTCAAATTAAAATGGAAGAATACGATTTTTATTGGGATACATTTTTAATGATAAGATCAGATGGCGATTCCACAATTCATTCACAATTTTTCACTAATTTATGTCACATCTAGACAACGATGTCCCTCTATGTTCACCCCCATTGCCTTGATCTCATATTTCCTTTCACGTTAGTCCCTTCCTGTCCATCCTCAATTTTTATATAAAGCATATAAAATTATTACTTTCTAATCTATTTCTTCAAATTTGCATTATAAATCACTAAAATTTAAATATGTGAGAATTTTCTAAGTCTTATAATACAAATCTAAAGAAACAAAAAATATAAATTTACAATAAATTATGGCTTGTAGACATCCTTATATTTCAGGAGTCAATCTTATTCTCAATCTTAATCTGTTCTCTAAGATGAAGCTCAAAGTTTGGTTGTAGACATCCATAGTTGGTTTGGGGCTATCATCGACCTTTTGGTTGATCGTAAGCCTTTAAATTTGTTCGTTTTAAACTTTTTGAATATGATTAGAATAAATATTTGTTATCTCCTTACAGGAGAGTTGTCCTACCCATTTATTGGGTTAATTCTACTCATATATTGAGTTTCGATCTCTCTCTCTTCGTGAGACCTTGGAGTTATGAAGTTTGGTTTGTAGTTGATTTTTTGGTAGAGATTAATGGAATAATGAAGTAGACACCAAAATTGCAATTATCATCAGCTACATCAAATTCAATTCTATCTCAAGACTACAACAGATCGAAGACTCCCTCGTAGAAGGCTATGTCAAACAGCGATGTGAAAGAGGATATTTAGAATTATCAGATCTCATATACAACAATCGTAGTTTTGTTAATTTTGAATTAACTTTGGTTAAAGTTGTTATGTACTTGCTAATTTTTTTTCTGATGTATATGTCGTATGACTCTTTATTAATGAATCAGATATTATTCAAAAAAGACACTAGTAATTGGCGTTGTTCTATTTCTGTGTTACATGTATGAAATGAAGTAAAAACCATTTCTCAAAAAGACCAAGAAGAACAAAGTTGATTAAACGAGATTTTTTTTGATTCGTTTCAATGTAAAGATTATTGATATTAAATTTATATATTTTTTATATATATTTAGAGATATTAAAAATTGAATTAATGTGATAAACTTCGTAAAAAATTAAACATTACAAGTATTTTGAAACGGAAAAAATATGATTCAAAATATCAGATAATGGCATGAAGCAATAATTAAAAAATAAAAAAATACCCAATAAATGGACTAGGGATACAGTATCCGACTGTTATTTCTCACCTATACGAAGTACTTCTTTTAATGCTTGCGTACCACTCTAGACCAATAATTCAATTCAGTAGTAGACAAGGCTTTAGATGTATACTAATTCTTCATGGTACAACTTCAATTAAATCAGCTCAAACTATTAAAAAACCGCTATTTATATAATTGATTATTTTGTTTTCATTGTTTCTTAATGTGTTTTTACTCATAAGCTTTTTGTATGAACTTAATTTTACGGTGAGACGGTCTCATACAAAATAAACTATTAAAAGTAAATTTCATATCACAAATTTTTGTATAAGATTTTATTGAAAGACAAATACTTGTTAATATTTTCTCCGTTTCATTAGGAGTATTTAATATACTTTTCTTATGTAACTACTATTTTAAATTACTTGCCATAGTACAACTTTAGCAAAATAACTAATTTGTCTGTTAGGAAGTTTTTTAGTAAATAACGGTGATTTGTTATTTTAATTTACCTTTTATAATTTTGTTTATTTTATTATTATAACTTTTGTCATTTTGTAGTGATTTACAAATCACGGTTATTGATTAGGAATTATATTTTGTCTACTCCCACTATTGCTTAATGGTATTTTCACAAGGAATGACCACAAAAATTTTAAAAAATAAAATCTTTTTAGATAGTAGATTTGAAATATATTATTTTATTGAATAATAAATTTAATGGGAGAAAAATGAGGATGATAATCATTAAAAAAATACAAAAATTATGTTAGCGGAAAAAACTTAGAGACATATAGTTAGTGGGAAACATATGGGTGGGGACCATAAAAATATATCATACTAAATTACTAATTAAAGCATGCCAAGCTCTCTATCACTATTCCTAACTGTTTCTAAGGTGAAATTGTACATTTTTAAACAACGTTGTACAGTACAACATGAAATGTTAAAATAAAATTAGTGAAAGATATATGAAAATCATACACATTATTAAAAATATTAAAATGAGGATGAACAATGTTATTTTAGTCCTAAATCTATGATTTAAATATAACGATTCTTTACGAAAACAACAAATGAAACAATCCAAAATGGCAAATGGGAATTCTTTAAGTAACATAGAGGGTATTTTTCTATTTTGTTCTTATTCATATTTCATTATCTTTTACACTATCTCTTTAGAGATTATAACGATCCTTTTAGCATAAAAATACTGATTTTTTTATGCATGTGCAAAAGCCTTATATAATAGTAAATAACACAAAGAAAGTAGATATGAAGTACTTCTTCTGTTAGTACTCATTCCATTCCTCAAACATGTTTCCATTTGTCATTTGTGGCATTCGTTGTTGTCATAAGAAATCTTTTTATTTATGTCATAAATTTTGAACAAAATTATTATTGTTCATCCTCATTTTTAATATTTTAATAAACTTTATTGTCCTCACATATCTTCCGCTAACTTCATTTTAACATTTTTATATTTATTATCTTTATTGAAATATTTTTTATTAGTTGTAATTCTCATAATCTTTTCACTAACTTTTGTCTAATATTTTTTATATTTATACTCTCTATTTTTTCTTTATTAAATTATTAATAAAATAATATATTCACCGTCTAAAAATTTATATATACTTCTTAATTTCAATGAATATAAAATTATTTCATCAATATATCGTTTATTTACCTTGTGATACCGTTGGGCGTTGGCATTTGTTTTGTCTCTACTCGGCATTATTTTCCTAATTACCCTTCAAACACCTTTCTCCCGATTCTGTCCCACTCCCACTCCTACTCCCACCACTAGGCTTCCCTTCCCTCCATTAATGGCGATTAGCAAACCTCCCCACTTCCATTTTCACTTCTCCCTCCTTCTTCTCTATACTCTTTTTCACTTCTCTACCTCTCTTACCTCCAATCCCGACACTCAACCCTTACTCTCCTTCAAACGCTCAGCCGATTCGACCAATTCTCTTTCCTCATGGAACCAATCAACTCATTTTTGTTCATGGTACGGCGTTTCTTGCCTTCAAAATCGCGTTTCGAAACTCGTCCTTGAAGACCTTAGCCTCCATGGAAATTTACCCACTTCCTTACTATCTCTTTCCCACCTCCGTGTTCTCTCTCTGAAGCATAACCAGTTTTCTGGTCCTCTTCCTGACCTTTCTTCTCTTTCATCCCTCAAACTTCTCTTCCTCTCTTATAACAATTTTTCTGGTTCTTTCCCACTTTCTGTTACCTCCATTTACCGCCTTTATCGCCTTGATCTCTCTCATAACAGTTTCTCTGGTGTAATTACTCAAAATGTTAACCGTTTGACCCATCTTTTGACTCTTCGTTTAGAGGAAAATGCGTTTTCTGGACAAATTTTTGGATTGGATCTTCCTAACATTCAGGATTTTAACGTTTCCGGGAACAAATTATCTGGTGAAATTCCTAAGTTTCTCGCATCTTTTCCTGAATCTGTGTTTTCAGACAACCTAGGTCTTTGCGGTCCGCCATTATTAAACTGCAAAGAAGTTTCAAACGATCCAACAAAACCCGGAAACGACGCCGTTGCACCACCTGTAGGACCCACCACAGCAGTAATATCATCTTCCCCAGTTCCCACAATGCCGTCAAAAATATACCCAACCGTAAAAAAATCGGGAAGTAATCGGGGAAGAATGAGCATGTGGGCAATAATCGCCATTATTGTTGGCGATGTTTTAGTTTTAGCTTCGATCAGTTTACTACTATACTGCTACTTCTGGAGAACCCATAAAAGCAAAAGGTCAGGGACAATTTCGGGCGGAGAAAAGATAGTGTACTCAGCAAGTCCATACCCGAATGGAGTAAATGGGTTGGAGAAACCGGGTCAAATGGTGTTCTTCGAAGGAGGAAAGAAATTTGAGTTGGAAGATTTATTGAGGGCGTCGGCGGAGATGTTGGGTAAAGGGGTGTTTGGTACGGCGTATAAGGCGGTGTTAGATGACGGAAATGTTGTTGCCGTTAAAAGATTGAAGGAGGCGCAAGTTAGTGGGAAGAAGGATTTTGAGCAACAAATGGAGGTTTTAGGGAGGTTAAGACATCCTAATTTGGTGAGTTTGAAGGCATATTATTTTGCTAGGGATGAGAAGTTGTTGGTGTTTGATTACTTACCTAATGCTAGCTTGTTTTGGCTTCTTCATGGTAAGCATGCTAATCTTTTCTTGTTATTATTGTTTCATTCTATTGATTTGGTCGATTATGTGTTGAGTTTGTTTGATGTAATCTCATGCTTGGAATGCTTGATTTTGTACAATCATCTTGTAGTAATTCTCTAATAATGAAAAATGTATTCAATGCATAGCATTTGGGTTATCGGTTGGGTGTCGAGTCAGATGTTTTGAGTAGGTTGTTTGACAAATAATTGTTAGTTGAAATTGGCCGAAATTGTTGGCTAATTTGTCTTCTAATAAGTCGTCTGTTTAAGCTAGCCGTTGAGTAAATATTTGTTAAACAGTAGTAATGGCACGTTGATGTTGCGACAACGTGAGTGATACAATATTGTAATGTTAAATAGGGCTGAAAGCATAAGTTATCCCTTGAAATTATTCACAGTGCGATCTTTTACACCGATGAAAAATATGGGTTTGTATTGTTGAAAGCGTTCACAATGTGGCCAATGTGATACGACTATATTTCAAATTGTCTTTTGGTTTTTATTAGTTGTTAAAGATAGTGACATTTCTCCTTATAACATATTACTGTCTGCAACAACTAATAAAAATCAGAGGGAGTATCAAGCAAGATTAGGGAATGATAAGAAAAGAATTACTATTAAAAAAACTTGGTGATCTAATGTAGAAATAGAGTGTAATAGTGAAGGATGAGAATTGGAGCAATAAAAATGGAGCCTTTTTAGGAAGCAAGTAGGAGGTGAGTAGGGGTAAGTTGGGACTTGGGAGTATTATAAAATGGGATACTCCTTCCTACATGGTGAGGTGACTGGTGTGGTGTGGGTCCATTTATTGGCCTGTCTGCTTACTGCCTCAATCTTAATAATGCTTAGGTAGTAGCGTCTTGCCAGGATTTGCATGTGATGTGTGTTAATGTTTAACTTATTCTAAAATTCTATAGGGACCTTTATTCATTAGTACCTTTTATTTTTTTAATTATTAACAGATAATTTTTATATTTAATTTTTAATTTGTAAGTTAAAATATAATTAAATAAAATTTTATTTAATTTGTTTTAATATAAATTTATTTTAATTATTTATAATTTTTAACTAATTATAATTAGAGATATTTAAAACTGAAAAGTGCATATAAAATATTAATTATTTATAATTTTTAATTAATTATGATTAGAGATATTTAAAACTGAAAAAGTGCATGTAAAATTAAATGATACTCCCTCCTATCCACCTTAAGAGTCTCATTTAACTTTTCACGGATTTTAAGGAGAGTCAAGTGACACTTTAAGGGTAAGAAAGAGAGTGGTATTATGGGTTTTTAATGTAAGGGAAGAAAATTAGTATGGGTAATGGAGGGTATAATTGAAAATAGGATAAAACTACTAAGGGCATAAAAGTCAAAAATCCATATCAAAAATAGAAATGGAACAATTAAGGTGATTTAACCATAAAAGAAAATGGGATATATAAGCTGAATAGGAGGGAGTACATCTATACATTTTTTTTTAATTTAGCTACTGTACTAGTCAATCAATTAGGTCAAGTATATTGCAAGAGAAAACAATAGGAGGGTCTGGTTATTGGTGTATTCCAAATTCTATTGGATTCCTAGACGCACCAAAAAGTCCAAAATTGACACATGTTGACATTCTATCTTTTAATTTTATTTTATTTTTCCTTGTGAATGGTCACATTTTCATATTCTCCAAGGCTATTTTTACGTTGCATGTCTACAGAGTTGGCAGATGAACAAAACAATAGAAAACAAACTCAAGAGAAGGGAATTTGAGATATTTGTTAATATTATTATGCCTGTTTCAATTTACTTATAATATTTGTCTTTTCAGGCAGTTGAATGCACTAATTTAATATTTAATATCTCTAATTATGTATTATAAAAAATTATAAAAATTTGATATTAATAATCACTGCAATGAAACGAATCAAACAAGATTTCACTTAACTACGTTTTAACCAATAGATTAAAAACTAATCACAAATCAAGAGTGATGAATAAATAGTGTAATTTTTCTAATATTGCAACTAATTTGAAACGGAGAAAATATAGCATACTAAGTAAAGTTTTTGATTACACATTAGTCAGATTAATGTGAGATTGAATATTAAAAAAAGGGGGTGAAAATATTTTGGTATAAGAAAATGTTGCCAAGTAAAAGTCACCGACAAAAAAAATGCCTCAATTTCTTGAATTTGAGGGAGTAGTTATCTACTTTCATTTGTTTAAATAAGTTCTATATAATAAATTTCGCTATTTTTAGATAAATTTAGGATCCTATATAAATATATTTAAATTTATAAATATTAATGACAAATTATGTATAAGTTTATTTTTCGTTTAAAAGAATATATCTAATGAGAACATGAATTGAAAAAGAAGAGAGTAACCATTTTAAATTTTGATGTCATTATGGAAGTGAAATTAAGCAATGTAATATCCACTATCCAGTCATCTTGTAAAAAAAAAATGTAGATTCAACACAAGGTTAATTAAGTCATATAATTAGGAGCATAATTGCACGTGCGACGAAGATACGCTTTAGCATAGGAAGTGAAGATACTTCCTCTATCCCATAAAATGAGAATAATTTAATTTTTAGGGTGTCTTTGGATTGGATGTAAATATTTAAGGGGGAAATAAGGTGAAAGTAATAAAATAAAAGTAAATAAAAATATATTTGAAGTAGTTGAGATAGTTGTGAAGACGGTGAAATAAGTATGAAATAAAAATAATAAAGGAAAACGAAGATGATTTTCTCCCCCACTCTCCCCTAAGATAAATATTTATCCCACAAAATTAAAAGTTTCTTTCATTTTTCATCACTTTGCAACCATTCTTCTACCTCTACAACAATAAAATTTCACTAATTTCTTATTTATCAACTTCATTTTCTTACTTTAACTTTTTTTCACCCCTTAAATATTTACACCGAATCTAAGCATGCCCTAAAGTTGTTATTAAATTTGTCCTATTTTTATTTCTAACTGTATTTCACTTTTTTTCTAATTTTTATCTTTTTATTTTATTCACATATTTTTTTCATAAAATATACTCCCTTCGTTTTTTAATATTTTTTTCAGTTAGAATATTCCACTCAAGCGAAGCTATACCCCCTTGTTGAAAATGCAATCTTTCATATTTTTGGCTTTGACCCCCTGCTAATATGATATATAGTTTAAAGAGTGTAAAAATATAACAAAAATTACTAAAGCTCAATAGTTAAAATAACACATTTGTAATTTATGGAAGTTTGAATATTTTTGAGAGATATATGAAAAAAATAATATATTCATTTGAGATTTTATTAGATTCATTTTAATATATATTTTATTATCATATAAATTTTATAATATTAATCAGAGATATGTAGACATAAAAATTACTTTAAACATGTATGCAAAAAATATACGGGAATAACAAAAAAGTACGGAGTATATTGTTTACTACCGGATAAAGGGACTAGAAGAAGGATGCACGTGAAGTAACACTCCCTAGTCCCTACCAGGAAAGTATTTAGGTGAACAGTTTGTGTAGAATAATTGAGGTGAGTTTATTTATTTATTTATTTATTTTTTGGGAATAATTGAGAGAGTTTGTTGTAGTCTTTATTAGTGAAAAATGAAAACAGCTCCTCACATAAACGTCATTGCCCTATTTTTGGAACTTGAGAAATTTTGTTACACAATTTTCTCAAAAGCTTAGTCTCCAATATCTTTTAAAGATTGAACATTCAGAATTAAGGGAAAGCAACCATTTTCACGGGCTTTATCTTTGCCTTTTTGTTCTTTTCATGCCTTTATTTTCCCATTTTACTCTCCAATCAAAGAAAGCCAACCCCAGAATATCTGCTTATATGTGTGCTCCACTTTCTATTTTACTAACTGTAATGGGAAAATGGTAGAAACTAGCACATAGAAGTATATTATACATTCCATATTTTAAAGAAAATTTACATTTTTTGGGGGGGTAATATGTGATAATTCATACTTCCTCCTTGTTTCCTAATAGTTTGCTACATTCACTTTTGCAAACACCAATTATGAAACAATATAGTCTTATAATTTATGCTTTATGTATAACAAAAATAGTAATGGGGTGTTTGGCAAAATAGGTTATTTGGATAATTTTAGCTTATTTGTAAGAGGGTTGGATGGTAAAATTAATTAATCTCTTATTTGGTAAACTAGCTGGTTGAATCAGATTATTGTTATGAATAAGCTATTTTTGAATAAGTTACTCATAGCAGCGAGTTCAAAATCAGCTGGTCAAATTAATTAATAAAATCAGGTGGTCAAATCAACTATCAGCTACCAACATTCAACCTTTTGCCAAACCTTCTAAGTGGGTTATTATTTCAATCATCTCAAATATATTTTCTTATTATTGCAACAACACAACATTTTATTGCACTAATGTCATCAAATGGCTCCCACCTAGGGTAGGGTTTATGTAACCTTATGTCCTTATCCTTGTTTTACACTTATTTGTGATAATAAAGAGATTATTTGCTATTGACTCTTGGTATTAAATATTTGTAGATTCTCATGAATAAAAAGTGCACTTGATTTAATGTAGTTCAAATAACTACCACTTTAATTTTATTTTCTCTCTTGATTTGTTGGGCTATCATGAACTGTTAGGAGGTAGTTATGCATATAACAAAATCAAGCAAACCAAGTGTTCCTGTACTCTGTTAATTTCTATGGACCATATGCATGTGTGTGTAATAATTGTCAAGGAACCAACTCAACCAAAAGGTTAAGCTTATGGTTGAGGTCTCAGGATATGTTATATACTCTAACATGCCTCCTCACAAGAGAGCCTATTGGGCTAGAAGTGTGGATGCGTGCATGCGCTAAATATTTCACTTTAAATGAGGGGTAATTGAGATTCGAACCCGTAATCTCGTCACTTTGGCTAAACTTATGGGTGAGGCCCCAAGTATGTTATATACTCTTAACAATGACTAGTGCAGAACAGCAGAAGTAATATGTTTTTGGCTTTAGAATCCTCTAAAGAAGAAGATTGTTTTCTCTTACGCTGCAGGGAATAGAGGACCTGGACGGACCCCATTAGACTGGACAACGAGACTAAAAATAGCAGCTGGAGCAGCAAGAGGAGTAGCGTTTATTCATGATTCATGTAAAGCATTGAAGCTCATTCATGGCAACATCAAATCCACAAACATCCTCATTGATAAAGCTGGCAATGCTTGTGTTTCCGACTTTGGTCTTTCAAGCTTTGTTCCTGCGTCAACCATCAATTCAAGATCCAATGGCTACCGTGCTCCAGAAACTCTAGATGGTCGCAGGCTCACCCAAAAGGCTGATGTCTACTCTTTTGGAGTCTTGTTGCTAGAGCTACTTACAGGCAAGTGAATTTATGCTTAATAAATCTCTATACAATTGGTGATTATACCGCATGAAATAAATAGGGAAAAACTATTATCTTAGATTTAAAAGAGATTTCTTATAAGAAAGATATCTCTCATGTCTAGATTTTATATTTATTTGATTTTCCTTGAATACCGATAGATGGCCTGTATAATCCTACATATTGAAGTGACTAGAATACTTGGGGATGTTATTCTTTAATATTACTTTTAAAAGATAGGAAAACATAACATGGCCATTGCATACAATTTCAACCAGTTTCACACCTTCAAGAATATACAGACTCTGTCTATTCTTAACATTCGAGATCAGAGCCACTAAACCACAAATTGGCATGAGTGAAAGTCTGTGAACTGGTTCATGTCCATGACAGAAATTGCTAAATCATGGTTTTAGTTTGAAGCACTATCTATGTATGAGGAGAAAACTAGTTCTCGCTTTATGTCCAATCTTCTGGTTTTCCTATTTTCCCTTGACGAAGTAGTAGTGGAGTATCCTATTGTGATTTATGAAGAGCTAAATGCTTAAGCTTGAGACAATGCTCGCAACATGACAAATAGATTAGCCAGGTATCAAAAGATAAACTGCTGTGATGGCGAGTTCAGTCAATTGCTCCCTCTATTCCCTTGAGTTTCCCCATATCCCCTTTCAATGCGCGGTTTTATGTCTCCTCAGTGAATACTCAAATTGATGGAGCCATGGAGGGAGTAAGTCGGATTTTCTTCATCAAAGGCTTGCTTGATGACACTGTTAGCACAAGCCTAAATCTGTAGTAATCCTTCAGGATTCACTGACTGCAGTATTGCAGCTTAATGGTAGAAACTCAGCCCTAGTCCCTAGACAATATACCGCAACAAATAATCCATTTGTTGGCAGTCTCATTCAATGCTCAGAGAGAACATTGCATTTCATAGTAGATGGAAAAGAAACATTTATTTGCCTCTATTTTCTGCTTGCTTATATGGGGATCTATCTACTTTTTGTGGGACTGGTTTAGGACAGACTAGTGATTGGTCAGACTTGTGGAACTTAACATCCAGTACAAGAAAACTGGAGGCATAACTGTAAGTGCCCTTAGTCATGTTCATTTTGATAAATTTGTTATCGGGCTTGTACACCAACATGACCTGCATAGGAGGAGAGTTGGCTACACATAATTCCGATGAGGTTCCATCCTAAAATCAATTGGTATTAGGAGTAGCCCATCAAGTTTATACTTAAGTCAACTTTTCTCTAATTCATTGATGTAAGATCACATGTGGGTCATTTTCCAACATATTTGTCCTGCTTAATCTGACAAAGTACAATCATATAGAAAATACTTTCCATTCCATTATGCCAAATTATAACTTCTTACTTTCCTTTACCTTTTGTGGCTTACAGGAAAGTACCCATCAATAGTCGAGGGAAGTGGACCTTACGGTACAGTAGGAGTTGGCGGTGTAGTGGATCTGCCTAGGTGGGTTCAGTCAGTAGTAAGGGAAGAATGGACAGCTGAAGTTTTTGATCTTGAGTTAATGAGATACAAGGACATTGAGGAGGAGATGGTTGGCTTGTTGCAGATTGCCATGGCTTGTACCTCAGCTTCTTCTGACCAACGACCAAGGATGAGTCAAGTACTCAAAATGATCGCGGAGATACGGGGTGTTGAAGTATCACCATCACACGATAATTTTGACTCCGAGTCACCTTCTGTGTCTGAGGATACGACTGGTGGTGTGAGTCAATAATGACGCGAAACAGGTTTTGGGCAGTGAATTGGAGGTAGCCATTACGAGTTTATCACATAGTGATGTAAATTAGGTTTAAGTAGTTATATGCTGGTTTTGTTACATTTAGTCCATTATTAATAGTTGATAGAGAATTAGAGGTTATGTTATTGAAATTGTAGATGTTTTGATGTAAAATGCTCTTCATGGTTGTGGTTCAATCTAATATTCAGCAATGAGCTGGTGTTTAGTCAAGATGGCGCCTAATGTTTATCCTATGTGCTTACTTCCCCTTCCTTGAAAAGACCTACAAAACTTGCTTCCTTAAGTTGTTAAGAACTATTATTAATCACAACTTGTATGCGACAGTCTCTCACAAGAGTCGTCTCACTGAGAGACCCAATTAATCCAAATTATCAGTATATGGCTCCTTGTTTTTAAATCCTTTCACCGAGAGATGATCTCTTACAAGAGTAGCTCATTGTTAATTGGGTCTGGGAAGAGATGAAAGACGATAAATCATCATCATCTTATCCAGTGTATCCCGCTCATAGAAAAACTATAGACAGGGTTTGTGGAGGGAAGGACGGCAACAACTCATACACATAAAGGAGAGCACGACCAAAGGAGTCCTCCGGCTCGAGGAAGATAATAAGACGTAGCTACCCGAAAAAGATAAATTAAATGCATATAACTAAAATACGTAAGTAGAAGCAACTACAAAAGATAACAAAACAGAATACGAAACTAATAATAAAAGAAGCGAGAGAAGCAAGATGGCAAGAACAACCAAAGGTAACCTAAGAGAACATCAGTAGTCTATGACATGGATATGGCGCCTCCAACTACCCCTATCCCTAGTCAGGTCCTCAGAGAGGTTTAACTCATGTAAGTTAATTCTTATTTGCTTATCTCAAGTTCTCCTGGGTCTTCCTTGACCCCTCTTACCCTCTACTATAATACTTTCTACGCTCCTCACCAGGGTGGCGAAAGTCTTTCTCTGCACATGTCCAAACCACCTCAATCTATTTTCGCGCATTTTTCGAGAAATAGGGGCTACCCCTAGTTTGTCCCTAAACTCTTGGTTCCTAATTCGATCCATTAATGCGTGCCCACACATCCACCTCAGCATACACATTTCTGTGACTTCCATCTTATGTTCAAAAATCTTCTTTATAGGCCAACATTCGATCCCATATAGCAGAGCAGGTTTGATTACCGCCCGGTAGAATTTTCCTTTTAACTTGCTTGAGAATTTCCTATCACATACACCGCGGTGGCTGCTCGCCACTTGAGCCAACCCGCTTATATACGATGATTTACATCGCCGTCAATCTCTCCATTCCTTTGAATGATCGATCCTAAATACTTGTATTTGGTCGTACTTTTACACAACTGCTTCATCAATGGACACCTCTGGTTCACCTACCGTTGCTGTCCCACCAAAGTCATAGTGCAAATACTCGATCTTCGTACGACTAATGCCCAACCCTTTACCTTCTAAAGCTCCCCTCCACTCATTCAATTTGTTACTAACCTCCTCTCTACTTACTGCTACCAGCTTGTCATCAGCGAATAGTATGCACCACGGTACCGCCTCCTAAATAGATTTTAAAATCTCTTCCATAATGACAGTATAAATGAAAGAGCTTAGAGTCGATCCCTGATGTAGTCCAACTTTAACCGGAAAAGATTTTGTTCTCCCCACCGGTGTTTGAATGTTAGTCGAAACTCTGTCATACATATCCCGTATAGCCTCAATGTACAGTGGGGAAATACCTCTAGCCTTAAGGCTATCCCATATAACACGTCGTGGTATGCTATCATATCTTTTCTCTTAATTATGAAATGGACATTGACTTGCAAATTGTAACCATACTAACACATTAAAACGAAGCACAAAGAAAGGTTGGCAAATAGTCCATATGAATATGTATTATCACAAAAAAATCGGTACAGATGAAAGAGAAAACTGACAAACATGCTTCTAGAGGAGAACAAGTAAAGCAAAACGAGAAGAAAAGTTGATTTTTTACTATCTAACATAAACAAAAGCCGAATTTCAGCTAGATTTTATACTTACATTACATAATAATTACACAAATCAAAAAATAAAATATAAAAAATCTGAATAATTATCAAAAACCCATAACTTGGGGTGAAAGTTTTAGTAACCTAGTAAGTGTATTAGGCATAAACTTCCTAGCAAATAAGAAACAAATATTAGTAGTATTCTTCCCAATTATCCCATTATGTTTACAATTGTCCCCATTTTGTAACCTCCTCAAAAAACGAACGCTAATATCATTACTCCCATATTTAGCAGGGTGACATCCACCCTTACTCCAATCAACCCAAGTTAAACTCCGATTCGAGTTTCTCCCTTTCGAATTCATGTTCATCCAAGTAGCCAAGTAATGTTCATCGGCACAACACGCATACTTTTTACATGAATTCTTGAACAGCAAGAAATGACGGCGATCCGATAAAATTTCTTCGCTAAGTTTTCGATTGATTTCGAACCACTGCGATCCTTTTCGCCAATCTCGGATCGTGATTGTGGGGCCCATTAGTTTGGGTTTGTAGCGGCCTCGTGCTACCGGGCCGGGTTTATCGTAGGATTCGATGTGGGTTTGGGTTGAGTTGATTAGGTATGAGTAAATGGTGGTGAAGTTGAAGAGAGGAATGCAGGATTCTGATAGAAGGATGAAGCGTTGGTTTGATTTGTCTTGGAGTGCATTTGCTAGTAATCGTAGTTCTGCTTCCATCATGCTGAATCTTCCCCATTCCACTTTCTGAAAATTATTATGATTTTACGTTTGTGAAAAAAGTTTAGTAAATTACAATAATAACGTACAACAAAAATGTTATGAAATAGTTTTATACTGCCTCCTATTCAGCTGAACTGTCCCATTTGACTTTTCACACTTGCCGAGGCAACATTTTAACTCTTAATATCTCAAATTATGCTTAATTAAAAATTATAAAAAGTTGATATTAATAATCCTTGTATTGACAAATCAAACAAGATCTCATATGACTATGTTTTAACTTATAGATTAAGAGTAAAATACAAATTAAGAGTGATAAGTGAATAGTGCCAAAAAAAATGGGACAATTCAGCTGAATAGGAGGTAGTATAAGATAAATTCATACAATTAGTTATTTTAAGATTGTAATTGTTATATTAATAATAAATTTAATATGATAAAAATTAATTACTACAATATCCTGATGAAGACAGTAAGTCTACAATGAGTCATCTCAATAAAGATTATCTCACTGTGAGATTGTTTCATTTAATTATTTGTATAATATTTTCTCTGTTTCATTATATTTGTTTAATTTTACTATTTATGCAATGCATTGTGTTATTTTGATTATCTGTATTAATATTATAAAAGTATATGATTATACGATTCAAATAAGATTTCACTTGATTATATTTTTTGTTACACATCAACCGCAATATATAAAATAAGTTTAAACGATTAATAGTATCAATAACCGTAATATAGCGAGTATTTCAGATTAGAAGTATATTATTGATCTAATTCAAGTATAAACCTAAGTTTTTGTTGGAAGTATCGGAAGCTAATGGTTCTCAAGCAAAGATTACGGAGGCTTTGATTAATTTTTCATTTTCTTATTCATTACTCCAAGTATTAATAATATTTTTAAATAGTTGAGGTTCTTTATTTTTGGGCTTATTTGGTCGAACACATAAAATAAATTTTAAAATTGCCTTTAATATTTATTAGAGTCATTTATGAAAGAGAGTGCATGCTATGATTATACTTTTAATATTTTAATATATAATAATTATCCTTTACTAATATTAGGTCTTATAATTTGAATAAATTGAATTTAGCCGTTCAACATCATGATCACAAGTCAATTTTTTTCTTTTCCTAAATCATTTGATTTATTTTTAAAAAAAAAACTTTAACATAAATCTATCAACTAAATTAATTCCATTTGTTTTTACATTTTTCGGCGAGACATTTCAAAAATTAATATATTTAATTTAAATTTTTTATTTAAAAAGATAATAGAGTAGGACTCTTTTACCTTTCACTAGTAGAACCTCTATAATTTAAGAATGTTATTATTATTACTTCCTTCATTCCAAAATACTTGCATTAAATACATTTTTGCCTAATTCAATGTGTTTGTCAGATTGTTTATATCTAGAGTTATACATAACTAAAAATTATAGAAAATTAATTATGAAAATATGCGACGAGAAGAATAAAACAAGATCCTATGTGACGATATTTTTTTCTCATATAATAGCCAATATGTAAATTATCATATAATAATAAAAAATGTAAAAATTAATTTAATATAAGTAATATAAAATGGAGAAAATATTTACTTATAATTATATTTATAGTAATAAACCTTAGCTAATAAAAGGCCATTCAGTTTCAAAAAGAAATAAATGACTTCCACACGTAATAATGTGAATGAACATTTAACTAAAAAAGACTTCAAATTAGAATTGGTTTTTGACCCAACCCAAAAACTATATCTCTTCTCCGATATTTACGTGACCAATACGGGATTATGATGTATATTTACATTAATTACATAATTAATATCTGTAATTATTTTGATTTGTATAATAATTGATTGACATTAAAATATCATTATTATATAAACATTGATAAAAATATAACAGTAAGCCAGTAAAATATAAAATAGAATTATTTAATTAAAGTAAAAGTAAATACTAATAAAGCTTGTTGAACTACCAATAAGCAATGTCTTATCCTTTAACTTTTTATATAGAAGTATAAGTGTATAACTTTTAAGTTAATAAGTTATTATATTTTATATTTATTTATGCATGTGTATTAAGATTTTTATATTTGATGATTGAATAAGAAATTGAGAGAAATTTAATCATTTTGATAAGTAATAAGAGTCGAATTTTTATAAAAAAGGTGAAAATAAAATTCTCAACTAATAGACTATCTCATTATTTTTATATTGATAGAGTTGAATATCCAAGTTATAAAATTAAAAGATAAAAAAAGAAAAGTTGTCAAAAATAATCTAACTTTCACCCGGTCATCCACTACAAATAATTTCATTTTTGGATTATTATTTAATTAATTTAACCTTTGATATGTATTTGCTTTCAACATAATCAGTGATTAGAATCACCACAACCCCACTACTCCCTTCCACATTGGTTATGTAAAGAGAAAATACAT